>NW_010527922.1:0-372 GCF_000687285.1 Phaethon lepturus
CAAACCATCCCAGGCCTGTTTTGCAACCCCCAACATCCCTGAGTCACTGCCATGGGGTCCCCACAGTCAAGGCCGTTCCCAGAAAGGGTGGCAAAGTCTCCCCAGGTTTTTGGGGAGAGGGCCAGGTGTTGATGAACCCCCTGTGCTTGGGCTGGAGGGTGATCATTCCTACCACAGCCACCTTGGAAGGTGGGATCTGGCATTTGGGCATCTCTCGGGGGGTGGAAAAGCCCTTGTGGGTGGATCCATGCCTGCAGACGGGGTCCCTGTGGGGCAGGATTGCCCTTTCCAAGTAGCAAATTAGGGGTAGCAACGAGCTGGGAAGGAGAAGGGGAAAAAGGGGGGATGCGGAGAGGGACGGGGAGCCAGTGC
>NW_010527922.1:423-1990 GCF_000687285.1 Phaethon lepturus
TGAGTTTTCCGGGCTCAACCAGTCCCTGCCTCACACCCGGAGGCAGCCAAGGCTCCTTCCCAGGGCCAGATCCTGCTCGCCAGCATGGGCTGAGCACTAATTACAGGGTTGGCTGGAAACGAGGGAGGTTCAGCCTGATTTCCCCGGCACGGGGGGAGCAGCCCCCGTGTGCCCAGACGGCCGCGGGGCACCCCGAGAGCTGGGCCCCCTGCTCGGCCGGGCCAGTCGAGCCGGCCCTTCCCCACCCATCAGCTGCTGACACCTCTGTCCTCCCGGCGTTGATGCTAATCCGTGTGGTTTTCCTCCTCCGGAAAAGGGGCTTTTCTCCCAGCTGGAGATGCTGGCAGCATCTTTCCAGGCTGAGCACAGGGTGCTGCTCCCCACCACCCTCTTGGGAATGAGATGCCACGGACTGGAAAATCCTGCCCTGGCTTGGCTGAGTTCTCATCCTGGGACAAAACTCCCAGGGCCAGGAAAGCGTGGAGTTTGAAGAGTGATTACGTGCACAGTACATATATATATATGTATGTATGTATATGTGTCTGCGTATGGCAAAGGAGCCGCAGCTGTGTGCACTGGTGCTGGGGTGGTGACGGTGATGCCCAGTGATGCTTTCCCATCCCCACGATGCTTTCCCATGTCAACAGTTTCCCATCCCAACAATGATATTTTTTGGGGGAAATGATTTTCATGTCTGAGGGGAAGGGATGGGGCCGGCACCGGTGACCCTGCAATGCCGACACACGTGTGCTGCCCTGTCCTGCCCCAGTGGTGGCGATGGGATTGGGGTACTTTTGGGTTGGTTTTGTCCTCTCCATTTCTGCCCGAGGGGCAACTGCTGCTCTCAGCTGTGGTTGAACCGTCCCGGTACTGTGTGGCCACAATGGCGAGCCCATGGGGTGGCCCTCTGTGGGGGTCCCCAAGTGGGGGTTGGTCCTAGCGGGCTGGGGGTGCTGGTACTGGGGGTGGTCCCAGGGATGTCAGTACCAGGATGGGATAGAGATGCCGGTACCAGGGATGTTGGTAAGGATGTGTAAGGATGTGTAAGGATGCTGGTACTGGGAGTGCCAGTACCAGCATGAGGTGGGGGTGCCAGTACTGGGGATGCTGGTACAAGGTGGCGATACTGGTACCAGTGCTGGCACAGGGTGGGGATGCCAGTCCTGGGGCTCTGATGCTGGTGCTGCAGTGAACCAGGGTGCTGGTACTGGGGCAATGGTGCTGGTACTGGGGCAGTGATTCTGGTACTGGTACTGGGGCAGTGATGCTGGTACTGGAGTAGTGATGCTGGTTCTGGTACTGGAGCAGTGGTTCTGGTACTAGGGTGGTGATGCTGGTTCTAGTAGTGGGGCGGTGATGCTGGCACAGGGGCAGTGGTGCTGGTACTGGGGCAGTGATACTGCTACGTGGTGGTGATGCTGGTACTGGGGCAGTGGTGCTGGTACTAGTACTGGGACGGTGATGCTGGTACTGCGGGGGTGATGCTGGTACTGGGGCGGCGATGGCGATGCCGGTTCAGGGGCTGTTGTGCCCATTTGTAACCGCTAGGCGGCCCCATAGCTTCACA
>NW_010527923.1:0-1751 GCF_000687285.1 Phaethon lepturus
ACTGACTCCGTCCCAGCTGAAACCAGGACACGGGGCCATGAGGTGCAGGTGTTTTCTGCCGCCTCCGATGGCTTGCTTCTTCCTGCAGGCAGGAATTTGGCTTCCCCAGCAGCCCTGGCATCAGTACCGCCCTGCTGCTGCTGTGTGCTTCACTGGAGCCCGGGAGCGGGGTGGGAGCTGTACTGTGGGTCAGGAGCCGCCATGCAGGGGAGCCCACCGCCAGGGAGCTGTACCGTAGGTGGGGTGTCCCTGCACAGAGGCTCCCCGCAGCCTTCCTGCCTCGGGAGCTCTGTGGCTCCTCTGTCCCCCTGGCGGCTCCCTCCGGCGACCCGCCACCCCGTCTGAGTGGGGCAGCGAGTTCCCTGCAGCGCTGGTTTCCAGCAGGTCGCCATCTCCCCGTGGCCTTTCTCGACGCCTTTCTGAGCAGTGACGTGAGCCTCCCAGCAAGGTCTGTTCCCTGCTGCCGCCCTGCTCGCCCCTCCAGCATGTTCCCTGAGCCTTGCCCTTCCCAAGGCAGGGATGACATGGGCTTTTCTGCCACAGCTGACATGACAGCAACCTCTGGCCTCGTGTGCTTGGGAGAGCAAGGTCCCTCGACTCGTGGGGCAGAGCGGGTAGCTGCGGGCAAGGCAGAAACCACTGGTGCTGCAAATAGATTGACAGGGTTGGAGCGTGGCTCTGCAGGCAGGACAGATGCAGGGGCTTTTCCAGCAAGATTTGCTTGTCCGTGATGGGGGCAGGCAGGGGGGGCAGAGAATGGGCAGGCAGATGGACTGAGAAATTGGGCTGCTGCTCTCGGGTAATGAGCTGTGACTATACCAGGCAAGGCAGGGCTGCTGCAGTCACCCAGCATGGCTAGCACCGCTGCGGGGGGAAGCAGGAGACCTCTGGGATGAGGCTGTGAGCCAACGTTCTCTGGTTCTCTTGCCAGCACTGCCCCAAAATCCATCTGGGCCTCAGTTCCTGTCCTGTCTCACGAGCTCCATCCCCTTCTGTGCAAACGCCGTTGTGGCACAGACCATCCCCGAGGGCTCCTTCGTGCAAGGCCACCCCGGGGGCGGTCCAGCCGATCCGTCCTGCTGGCAGCTGCTGGTGTTGGAAGCCGGATTATTTATCGTCCGCAGCTGAGTCCAGTCCCTCTGCCCATGCTGGCAGGGTGTCACCCACCGCCTGGTGCCTGAGCCATCGTGACGAGGCTTGGACAGGACTTGCATCTGCAGTGGGGCCTGAGAGTGGCTGGGGGGTCTGCACCTGGATGGTGACCAGATTTGGGGACCTGTGGGCTAGTTCGTGAGATTTTCTCCTCTCTGCCTTTCTTCTCCGTTCCTTTCAAATTGCTCCTCGAATTGCTGGTGAACCAGCAGCGGTAATCTCACTAATGGATACTGCCATAAGCAAACGCCTTGTCTTTAGGGAGGGAGCAAGAGTAAAACAAATGGTTTGTTACAGCAAGTGCTGGCAAAGAGCAGCTTCGCGGCCAGCCTGGGACTGCTGGCAGAGCAGCTTCTGGACCGAGTATTTGGCAGAGCCTTTGCTTTGCCGGCGGGATCCAGCCTTGGATCCTGGGAGGGTCAGGCGTTGGAGCAGGCTCTGGTCTAGCTGGAGGGGGAGATGATGGCAAGGGAGCCCTCGTCTGCATCAGAGGTGCTTTTGTCCATCTCCTCTGCAGAGACTGAAAGCCTCAGGTGGCTCCAAGCCCCTCTGGGGCCCCCAAGCTCCCTCCCTCATCCTGCACCTTTCCCTGCGTTTGG
>NW_010527924.1:0-320 GCF_000687285.1 Phaethon lepturus
CAGTGCTGGCCCGGCCCGGCCCGAGCACACAGTTTCCCGTCTTCCCTCTGCGTGTCAGTTCATTCTTTTCTGGCACCCCGGCAGGGGCGGGGCTTAGCCGGTATTTACCAAATATAATTTTGGGGCAAAACCTTGTCCCAGAACGCAAACGCCGGTCATCTGGTTGACGCGTATCCCCTGAGGTAAGAAGTAATGCCCCTTCTCCCGGCCCTCTGGTGGCACATTCCTCCTCCAGAAACGTGGGAGACGTGGCGGAAACAACAGTAAACGGCGGGTCAGCTCGAGCCCTGGAACGGGGGGTGGGGCTGGGGGCGCGCGCT
>NW_010527924.1:351-13619 GCF_000687285.1 Phaethon lepturus
GCCCTCCTGAGGCTGGCGGTGCTGGGATGGAGAAGCGGCCGTAACATCCCGCCGTACATGTCCCAGGCCGCCACCCTCCCACAGAGAAGCCTGTGCGTGCTCCAGCAGTCGTTGCCCTGCTAAGGCAGGCTGTCCTTCCCGGCGTGCACTACTGTGTCCACCTAAGGGAGAAAAACGTGAATCTGAAGCTGATTTCCTGAGTTTTCTCTATTACAGATGCAAGAATGGACTCGACTGCCTCGCGCACAGCTGCTGGAACTGGACTTCTGTTACTCTACGATAGTTGAGATTTCTGCTGCCTTCATTCACAAGTGAAGCTACACATGCTAGTACATATGACGGAAGTACGTATGCGGAGCTAGCTAAAGCACAACTGTAGGTAGTTACTTCCTGGAGTTAGACATGCCTCTGGAAAGACACCTTTTTCTTCAGTGTCTTGAAAAGCAAGGCTCCCAAATGGCAATGTCTGCTGGGACAAGAAAAAAAGTTACAGGATTTGGTTTTTGTAGTATTCGTCCATGCTTAGAGCTTTGTCTGTACTTAGAGGAGTGTAATAACAAGTCCAGCTAGCAATAAGCGTGTGTTATTCACACTGAAATGGAGGTGAAAAAAGCTGAATGTGATACATGTTTTTAATTCTAAGTATTTCGAGGAGGAGGAGGGGTATGGGTCAGGAGACCACTTTGGTAAGTATTAGAAAATACTTAGAAATAATTTGGGTGTTTTCAATGCATTAAAAAAACATCTCCTTGCTTTTAAAAATATAGGAAAGAGATCTGGAAAGTAGGACCTTCCTATCCATTATACTCTCTGCCACTCATATTTCATACCTTTGTACTGATGGTTCAGTCCTTCTCCAGTCCTTTTCTTTATCAAAGCAGTGTTTCCAAAGGGTTAACCAGAAGAAACTTCATGATCCTTAAAGCCCACAAAGAATACCAAAGTTCACTGTGTTATTGAGATTAATATATTCCACGTGTAGATAAGAGATGAACTATTGTTCCTGTAACAATTAAACATATAACCTGAAAAAGAACATTTTGCTTTATTTCATTTTTCAAATTAGGATTCCCTGGATTAAAAAAAAAAAAGCCATAAAATGTATAATTTTCTGTGTTTTTTAATGCTGAAAATCTTTTACGTTGGGTGAGACGTGCTCAGTCTTGGCTATAACAGCATTTTATTAACCTCTGAAATACTTAGATACAGGATGTTTAATTAGTAAAAAGTCAATGCTTTTCCAATTCAATACTTCAAATTCTTCTTGGGTTTTTTGCTTGTTTTTTGGTATAATATGGAGACAATGTGTTTATTTTTTTTTAAAAGAGATGTGTTCAAAATTAAATGGGCTGTGCTTTAGAAACCATTTTTGTTTGGGGGGGGAAATATCAAAGACTAGAAAAATATTACCATGCACTTACCGAGCCATCCTCACAGTCCGTAGCTGTGTTTTACAACACAATCAAATATCATCCATCCTAAACCACACTATAATTTCTAAAATACTCTTTCTTCAGTTAAATTGAAGGAATTTACAGAGACAGGTATTATACGTTTGATTTACAAATAAACAATGAATGCCCATAGAAACACAAACTTCCTGCTCAAAAAAGTAGTATTAATTACCTTTGCTAGATAACTTTTAATGACCTTCTCTGCCTTTTCTGGAGCAGTGGTGACAAACTTCAGCCTTGTATCTGATGTGACTGCTCTTTTCAGAGGCTTATCAGTGCTAGGGAACAGTTATTTTCTGCTTAATAGAGAGAGTGGATTTCTGAGACATGGAGAACTTTTAGGACCGCTGAAACACTTCTATGAAGACATTCACAATGTCTCAGGTACGATGTCCGGTGTATTCAGATGTACTATCCCTAAATGTTGAGCCATCGCATTTGATTGTGCCCATGACCTTATTTGGAGCAGCTTGGAAGTTTTCAAAACACACCCCATTCATTTTCAGAAAAAATGAAAGCGGGAGGTAAATCCGACCACACTTCTTAAACCAGATTATCTAAAATTCAACATGGTGTTCTTTTTTTATTAAAACCAGAGATGGCAAAACATACAAATATATTTGTTCAGATAACAGAATAAAGAAGTAGGGGTTTTAAAAATTAAAATGTCTAAATTTCTCAGGCTTTTTTCGCACACAGGAGAGAATGGGATGAGTAGGTACAACTCTTCCCATTTGTTAGACAAGAACCCACTACAGTGGGCCTTACCACTTTGCTCAGGGTCGCAAAGTGGGAAGAGCTGCTTGCTCAAGCCACCGTACGCTTCCTTCCATCAAGGTACTCTCCTCTTCCCTTACTCCTCACTTCAACATTCAGAAACTCTCCTCCTTTTTGTACTGAATAATATTAATAAAAGGTGGATGGAGAAGGGTGAGGGTTTATATTTACTTATACCCTAAGTTTAGAAACCAAGAGGGAGAGGAGAGCTGCAGTACATGGGCTAGGTAAACATGTTCAACAGGCCTGAAAAATGAGAAGGGCGTAAATAGAGCAACTTCTATGCATCTGTACTGTAATGTAAAACTAAAATAACCTCTACTCCTTTTCAAAGACCTTCCTCGGTCACATGCAGTACCAGTAGGATCAAGAGGATCTAGCACTGCATTGCTGCTCAACAATCGCACAGCCTTGCTGGCATGTCATCCTGCTTTTGACTCCAGGTGGTCTTGGCTCGTGATCTATTTCAAGCTACCTGCAGTTGGAGTAGTATGTCTGTCATTCAAGATACCTGGGAGATCTGCATAAAACAAACCATGAAAAATGCAGGGTTATATTTCACGTATTTACAGGTTTCTAACTCCAGTTAGGGAAGGTAGACAGGGAAATATTCTCTGATCTGAAAGTTTCCTGTGAATGTTTTGTTTTGCAGGCTGTGGTTTTGAAATGTAGTAAGTTTTTGAATGCAGATATAGTGGTACCTCTGGCATGCAGAAAACAAGAAACACTTTGGAAACTTTTTTCTTGAAGATTGGTGATCTGAAGGTACACAGAACACAAATCTGAAGTCCCTGTAGGAGTCAATGGGAGTGCAGAGTTAATATTTTGCTGATAAAACCAGGAAAGATTAGTCTATATTATTTGACTTGAAAAACAACCACAGAACAATTTTCAGTAACCACTAACAATGACATTAATATCTTGAAATACAAGAAGTACTTTTAATAGGAAAATTATTCCATGTAACTATGGATTTGCAATTACAGTCGTCTCATTTGCACATTGTAACGGATTAGCTGGCATGACTCAGGATCCTATTATTACCCTCTGCTGGATAGGATGAAGGTAAGACCTGCTTGAGCACGCCCTAAGCGTTCAGTGTGGCCGGTGTGCCGTGTCAGCACTTCAATCAGACACACATGGAGGGAAGCAGGACTTCAAAATTTCTATACCTATTTTTCTAAATTCTCATTTCAAGGATTAATCAGGAGTATCCTGTGTTTGAAAAAAAAAAAGTTTCATGCTTTTAAATAAATGGATCTCTGTTCTCTGTTCTTTATTTCAGTTTTAAACCATGGGTATAATCCATCCATCAGTGTAGTAATAATCACTTCAGGACTTTTTGCACAGAGAGTTTGCAGATCTGATCCCCACTGGTGTACAGGCCCCCAGTTTTCAGTAGATCAAACCGATAGTAAGCAACTTAATATTTGGGGATGGGGGGATTTTCACATATTTCCAATTACCTGTTTTGTGTAATATACTTAGTGGTGTAATAATGAAGGATCCATTATTCCAAGTATTTCATACGCCCTTTATGAATATAAAAATCCAGGAGGGCAATGCAGGAAAAAGAGGCAGGCACTTTCCTATAGGCTTTTATCCAGGATCATTGTGAAAGGTCTCAAGCCATGAAGCTCTAGGGACTCTTTCCCACAGCTGATGCAGAAGTTTTTTCCTGATATTTATTCTGAATATAATTTTATATGTAATCTGTTATCAGGCAAGACACTCAAACAGGAAGATCTTTTCACTGGTGACCTTGAAATAAAATCCCACATTGATTTGCACAATGGGAAGGGTTCTATGAGTGACAGACCAGAGGATAGCATCCCTTTCTGAAGAAAAATCCGGAATTCTATAACTGCTTTCCAACAAGTTCTCAGGCTATACCAAGCAACAGAACAAATAAATCTGACTTTTTTTTTTTTCATTATCGCAGTTGTTAGTCTCAGAGTTGCTAAATACTTTGCCTGGGTAGCGTTTAAAATGCAGAACATATAGCCGAAAACAAGACTTGTTTCTTCATGACTTACTAATATGAGGTAGCCTATCGTCCATGTGGTTCTGAGCACTACCACTATAGAGATAGTGCCAGTCACCTTTTTCATAAATGAATCCTTTTTATTCCTGGAAGCACACACATAAAACTTATTAAACCTTTCTCTATAACATTTAATATCTTTTTAAGCGTTAAACTTTCTATTTATTCAGGACTATATTGCAAATATATGTTATTCAGCTGAGTTGACAATGTACACCTTCCTACATTTGTTTGGTATATCATCCAGAGAAGAAATCCAGAAAGAAAAATCCAAGTTTATCAGAATAATCTGTGTTTGGACTATGTAGCTTGCATATTCAGAATACCAAAGCAAAACAAAATAATGTTCCACTTTTCATCCTGAAAGACCTTATAGGGCTTTCTAGGTCTATCTCTGAAAGGCAACCATTCTTGAGAACTGAGGGCTTTCAGTCATGTTTCTCTTTCTCCAGGGAATGCAAAATGATTTGTCAAACAAACTGCATAGAGAAATATAATAAGGTGCAATATAGCTAACCAAATAGATATCTGGCCACTATATGCAAGTTTCACTTTAGAGTATATCTTATAATAGAGCTAAAGAGTAATGGACAAAGCTTGAAGCAAAAACGGGGGCAACTTCAGGAGGACAGGGTTATCCTGCAAAATCGTTACTACTTTTTTCATTGCCAAATAATCTCAAGTCAACACTCCCTAAATGAGTATTGTATGATGGCCACCATGTGGAAGGGGGTTTGTGTTTACATTTCCAAAAGGTCTACCTTTGTTCTGTATCATCCAGTATTGCCAAGGTACATTGTAAGCCTGATAGCCTGCTTTGGGATGCGGGCATTTAAATGAATACCGATACCAAAAACATAGGGTAAAGAGGGATATAGTTATGTTGGACAGAAAGATTTTAAAGAAATGGGAGGATTAAGTTTAGGTACTGAAATGCAGTTATGTACTTAAAATGAAGGTCTTGAATTTCAGTTAGTCTAAGAGCATCTACAGCTTCCATTTAATGTCACAGAGGATCTTGCAGAGGGATTCAAGGCAGATGTGGATCTAGTACCCTAAATCCTTAGTGAGGAGAAACTGCAATTTCTCTGTAGTTAATTGAAGAGTTTTGTTTTCTTTTAAGTAATAAGTACTTAGGTATACAAAATAATATACCAACAATAAATCTGGAATTGTATTAACAATAAACCATCACAGAATGTGTGGGATAGCAAGTGTTGTAACAATACGTGAACTTAGAATTCTTCCTGTCAGTAGTTTAAAGCTTTTCCTTCTCTGTAAGTAGCTCCAAGTGCTATTGCAACTACTACAGGCGGGGATTCCTAATTAATAGGAGAGACATTAGCAATTTATTGTTCAGTTGCATAGACGTACCTCCCTTCCACACAAATAGCTTCTTGCCTCCTAAAATCCATGGATTTTAAGAGCTCTGTTTCATCTGCTTTGCACTAAGATAAGTGGGTTTTCTATAGCCTAGAGAAAAGGCAGGACTGAGGGTTGTGAGCACCATTTTTCTGAGGACAGCTCATGCCCATGACTTGCTGATTTTTGCCTTTAAAGAGCTTCATCGCAGCTTCCAGAGGCAACGCCGACGGTGACAGGGCAAACTCCTTCCTGTCCTGTAGCTGACAGCCTCATCACAGCTGCGCAATCCTACCCTCCTGTCAGCAGTGAGAAACTAATTTAGGAAAATTCTACACCAAAGTACCGTTACATGTCATGCCAGCATGATGCAGAGCATAACTTTTGCCCTCCGAGAAGCAAGGCAGCGTGGGCTTGCCTCCTGGACGCCCTTCCTGCCTTCCATGTCTCCTGCCTACCTACCTGCTAAGCAGCACATCTCATGGGAAGGAGCCTCCCGCACAAACGTTTGTCTGGGAAATAAACACGCTTCTGAAAGCCTATTCCTCCTTCAGCCCTAACGGAGATCCTCCAGACTGTCAAGTATTCACTGTACTCTCAAAGTAGATCTGAAAAGCGGTGAGGTGGGGTCATGCTCTTGTGAGCATGTGTAACTTGTCAGAGGACACAGTGAAGAACCTGCTGTTGTGCTGTCCTGCAAACACACATGGAGCACAGTGACGCGTAGCCAAACAGCTTTTGCTGAACATTTTCTGCCTTGCACATGCAGTCCAAGTTCTAAGAGTTTTAGATGAGTTGCCTCTACCTCCACCCAAATGCAAACATAATAAAGAAACAGTCAGGATCTAAAACTGCTTGGTAGTTGCCATGAGAAACAACACACCACACAAGCTGAATACACACCATGGAAAAGGCAGGTATTCCTGCACACTGTATTAGAAGGGTTTCTTGAAAGAGGGTGAGATTTTTACTTAACCTAGTGCGCATGCATTCTTCAGTCCTCCAAGTAGTTCCCTTTCAGCTTGCAGTGTTGCTGCTAACTGCTGTACTGACTTAAGAACGTGCTCTTTGCTTATTAATAAATAATATGTAACAAGTAATGTCAGACACTCCTTGCTTTAGAATGTATGCAGGGCTCTGGCTGAGGTCATGAGGAATCTCAGAGATACCTAAATGAAGAAAATGAGTCCATATATGCAATCGCTGTATCTGAAAGGTTTTTCGCTTAGTTGACAGAAACAGATTGTTGAATGCCTTGATTGGTGTGAAAATTTCTCCTCACACAACAGACCTATGTTGCTGTGCCAGTGAACAAGCCATCCGTTTCAGTGCCGTACCAGGACAATGAAAACAAGCTCAGTTTATACCAGTAGTCTGAGCAGTAACGGGAGATTATTTATTACATCACATTGCACTAAACCAGAGATGCTGATTGTAATTGCTCTCTACTGATCTCCTATCTTTATAGCTCTCCCTGAATGTACTATGTACTGATACTTTGGTAAGAGTTGCCATATATATGGCTTTAAATCTTACACCATCCGATTACTGACATGGTCACGAGGAAAAGTCCAGGCAGGGGCCTCGTGGCTCGAAGCAGCCATAAGTACAACTGTGCAGAATCGAGTGCTGTCCACATAAGTGTCGCCAACAAAAAATAGTGCAGTAGGACAGCCATGGCTCTGCACCAGGAGTCTGCGGGAGGATCTGCTGTGTCAGGTGCGAGTAAGGTGTTGCTGGCATTATCATGAGGAAGGTATCACTGGTAGTGATTCCGTAGATAGAAGGTATCGCTGCTGTGATTCTTGGCATTCTGGTTTTCAATTCCAGAGATGAAGACGATGTTAAAAATGAGCATAGAGAAACAGAGACTCACTAGCATCCACGTTACAGACAACTTTTGAGTTTTCCTATTGGTAGGAATATATTTAGGAGAAAAAAGTGGAGCGAAACGAGAAAAATTGTAGAATGTTTCCTCATTTCCATTGATATGAAAAGAAAGGTAGAGTGTGCAGTCTTTAATACAGGGAGAAAACAAAGCAGTAACTTGTTTGCAGAATTCTACATTGTCATTACTCTCAGACAACTTACCAAATCCATCAGTTTTGTCTGATTTCAACTCGAACAGAGAATATCCAGCACCTTTTAGGACTGGGCCTTTTCCAACAGCAGTTGGGATGCATTTTCTTTTTTCCACTCTGCTCTTTTTAGAATCCTTTTCTTCAGTGTTAAGAGGTGAAATTGCATGACAAGTATTTCTAAACACTCTTCAAGGTACAAGAGAATCATAAACCACCATTTCCAAATGCTGTTTTATAAATGCATTTAAAAGGCAGAGTCTGGAAGCTCTTACAATCATAAATACATTGACCTTGATGGAATTGCTCCAACTCTACATTAGTGCAAGCAGGATGAGAAACATCGCATTCATCTACGATAACTGCAACTCTGTTGGCATGACTTTGCTCCTCGTTCAAGGGGGAATCACGTGACACCATTAATCACGGGCACATCCATCAAGGGAGTTTGCTGCAATTGTATTTGAATTAAGTCACTCACAATAAAACTGTAGCACAAGCGGTGTACATAATCTACATTGCTGTATAAGCATGGTGCTTGAAATCACCTGTTCTCTACAGACATTTTATAAACAGAAGGAACTAGAGTATAGAAACTGTCAAATAGGCAACAGAAAGCAAAGTAATACTTAAATAGGATAGCAAGAAGAGAACCTGAGGAACAACATACATACTTCTACATGAATGCTAAAAGTCTAAGTGATAAGACACTGGGCTGAAATGACTAGCCTTAAATGAAGACACCAACTAACAGGCATATTGGTAACCGGCTAGAAGACAGACAGCTGATTAGTTAGACATTGTAATACCCGGGAAATAAAAAGGGGTCATGCTGGTGGTGGAATACTGTTAGACATTTTGAAAGCCTAGTATTAAGTGAGAGTAATGAACTGAACACCTCAACATGTAGCATGCACCAGTGTAGCACTAATACAGTGCTGGGTCTGTGTTGTCACCTGCCTTGCCAGGGTAGTAAGGGAGATGTCAGCGAGGCAGCGGGGGACACGAAATGCAACAGAAATGGCAGATCACAGGCCCTTACCCCGTGTAGATGGGACAGATGTCACTCTGGGACATTACCCAGAGATTGGACATGATGATGGGAGCCCATGGTAAAAGGACCAATCCTTGACTTGATCCTCAGTACCACATGCTGCCTGCTTTGTTATCTTATAGCTGGTGAGCTGCCCTGTCAAAGTGATGGAAAGATTTTTCTTGTCAGTGCCCATGCCCGGTGTTTCCTATGAAAGGTTTGGCCTTTTACCCTACTGGGTTTTTCCATACTCTGTTATATTGTTTCTTTTCAAAGCTCACATTTTTTAAGGTGGATTTATTGAACAATAATCATATCTATATCCTCACATTAAAGGACTAACATTAACAGAGAGGATAAAGTTTCATCTACATGAATGGCATGGCTGAGACATCTCATGTCTTCGTTTTAACCAGTAAGCCACACTTACTTCCCAAGCTATGCTACATGATTAGGTCTTTTTTTTTTTTTTTAATAAATTTTATAATATATTTAATATTCTTTGCTGGTCAATAATATTGCAATATGTTCTAAACTGGCTACCCCCTTCGTTTTCCTCAAACTATATACAGAGCAAAATATTGTAACTTAGCATAAGATACTTGCAGTTTTACATCTTCAGTCTTACCTAGTGAATATTTGAAACAAAATGGTAATAATCAGACCACCCATGGACAGTCCAACACCAATGTAAGAAATATAGTCCAAAGGCCTCGCGTATTTATATTGGATCTGAAAGGCTTAGAAAACAAATTGTATCAGTTATAAGATGAGAAGAGATAACGTTCTTTCTAAAATTTGTGTTTCTAGTTGCACATAGAAACAAAAATGTTTTATTGAAGATATAACTGTTGCTAGCTACTGCCACAATTTGCAGATTACACAAAATTATTCTGGACCTCAAAACTGGAGAAGCTTGTGAAGAACTCTAGAAAGAGACTTAACATGTCAATCAAATATTCAGTAAAATAGCAGATTAAATTATTCCTAGAAAAATGCAAGGTGACGCAGACTGGAAAAAGCAGCTTTAACTTTTCATACTGATGTGCATTCTGAATTTTGGCTTCTAAGGATCAGGTCTATGATAAGATGTTATGAAGAATTACAAGTCAAAACCAGTCTTTGTTTGTATAGTGACAATAAAGCAGCAAGTAAATGTAGTTGTATTCAGTGAAATACAAAATACTGTTGTCTTTGCATAAACAGATGGGAATCTCTCTAGAATATAGTCATTTTGTGCAATGAGGACATGCATAAGATAAAGGGAAATACAGAAACAAATAAATATTACCAATGCTGTTCTATGAAGTCAGAGCGAAAAGAAGCTCTGAAATCCTGGCACTGCTGAAGTCAGTGACCACAGATACGTGATTTTAACCAGGAAGCGTTTGTTTAGAGAAGCTTAAACAAATACTGAAAGAATAACAAATGTCAGAGACAGACAGTCATTCCTAAGTAGTCTTCTAAGGACGAGTGGGCAATGTATAAAACTTAATGGTAGCAGGCTTAATACTTACAGAGCAACTGCTTTTTAGAAACATACACAAAAAGGAAGCAGTTAATGCTAAGTACTGCGAGTTATTCATCCAGCGCAAGGCAGTGCCACAGCTAGCCTGGATCCCAAGCTACTCTGCTGTTCCTCTCGGGGCGCATTAGGCTTTAGACGTACACTCATTTAGCAAGGGGCTGCAGCAGCAGAGGCACAGAGCTGGTGGCCACCAGAGCTGGTGGCCACCAGAGCTGGGCAAGGGGAGTGGATTGTGCCAGCCCTGCCCTGCTGCACAGCCCTTCCCTGGGGCGCAGCCACGATTTCTGTCAGAGGAAGCCCGGACTCGCCCATACATTTGACTTTCCAGCAGCCTGGGGACAACTCACCTGTCCCACGTTGCCAGCTCTCTGCCACGGGTCAGAAACAAGTACGTGGGGACATCTTAAACTCCTGTGCCTTCCAGCTCAGCGCGCCCGCGCCCTTACATTGGCATGCTGGTCTTAGAGTTGAAAGTATGCAGTACAGCATGGGGCTACCTGATTTCTCTCTCCGACTCTTTTCTAATGCTGACGAGAAGACTGGTTTATTCATTTCCCTTAGGAAAGTGGGCTTGCATACAAATGAGGCTCAGCATTATGGTGTCTAAGTGTTCCACAGACTTCACCTTCATTACAATCTTGTGCTGTGATGTCTTAGTGTTACTGTTACTATACAGAGAGACTGAGGACAAGCCTGCGGGTTTCAGGTACCCATTCTGAAACTCTTGTGATTTTTAGGATGACATAGAAATGCACATGGTCAAAGCTCAGCTCCCCCACACCCACCAGCTTCTGCAGCAAATGAAGTACAGGAAGTATAACCTTTTTTTTTTTTTTCCTCCTGGGCAACAATAATTTATCCTCCAACCACTGCAGAGTCTAAGTAGTGGACATCTGGAAAAATCCTGTGTGACTGTGCCATTAAAGACTATCCTGATATGTAGGTGTGAGGATGTGTATGTCCTGGCTGACAGTTAACAATAGTAGTAATTTTAGTTGAAACGGTTGATGTCTTTGGATTTCAGGCAAGGTATGTATGTACTAGCTCTTTATGATGATGTCTGTAGAGGTATGGTCAAAGATTTGTTACAGTCTCAATTTTAGAAAACAAAACAAATGAAAAAGTCCCAAACACTGAAAGCATTCTGGCCATTATATGTACATGTGCATTAATCTATAAATAAGATTAGCCAGCTCATTTGATATGTGCAATTCTTGTACCACCATCTGGCATCAGCATGCATTAAAAACAACATGTAATTGTTTATATTGGCTAAGGGTTTTTTTTTTTCCCAAAGGAGATTTTTAGTGAATATTCATTCAAAATTTTCCCAGGAGCAGTTTTCAGTAGGAGAAGGAACTTGCTGTTATTTATAATGTTGAACAGTATCTGAACTTCAATACTGAACTCACCACTAAGCCCAGGGACATTTTCCTGTATTTCTAGTTTTGTTGACTGATAATATTCCAGTGCTGTACCTGCAAAAATTAGCAGTGGATGCATTAGGATTTATGGTACCTACTGCCTTGTCCAGGTAAATCCAACAACACACACAGACTTACCTCTCTGTGCCGAAAGCAGAATTGCAGAGAAACTGAATTTCAGTGGAGCAGACTGGATTGCAACATTGGGCTGTGAGATGTTGCCAGTCAAAGAAAATTCCTCCATTGTTTTTGTGAGGCTGCATTGAAATGATGAGTGGGATAAAAGTTACCATTATTTGTTAGTATACGGCTACAGGTTCAGTTTCTGAGCTTCCTCTCTGATTTGGTACTCCAGTGGGAACTGCTCCTCATTCCCTATCCTCATCCTTTCTCCAAAGCAGAAAAATCTATCCGAAATTGTTTATGTTGGTATAAATCTACAGAATCAATGAAATTGCATATTGGAGTTGAACAATAAAAATGTCTTGACTTGTCCATGAACTTTTATCCTGAAACAGAAAGGAAAATGCAGTTTACTACATCTAAAAAAAAATCACACCTAAAAATAATCACAAAAGCTAAAGTTACTTTGTTGTAACATTGACAAGATTATTGTGGTGGAATTCTGTCTTGTTGGCATCCAAGTGCTGACCCACTGTAGCCATTACTGCCACAGATGTCTGAGACAAGCAGAAAAGAAGGCAATATTCAAATGCAGTTGAAATAAATCACCCCTGTGCTACATAGTGGACGGACAAAATAAGAACACTTAATAAGCATTGCTTGAAAGTACACACAACAGAGTAAACAAAGTACAGGGTGCCATTCAAGAGAGCTTTGCGCCAGTGGGTTAATACCACACTTCTATTAATTTAGACAGTAAGGATTAAATTATTAACTTAAACATCAAATGATGCTCGTATTAGGATTCCAGATACATGCAAGTCTAAACAGCTGATAAGAGACAAATTTACACTCAGCTCTGAGAAGTGACCCGGCCATGATTCCACAAGTACGTGTGCGAGGCCACTTAATTAGCTCTCCTAAATGGCAAAATGGCTGCATTTGGTTGTGGTGGTACGTACAGTTAAGAGGAAGGAGAGTGTTTCTTCCGCTGGTGGAGGGGGAACAGAATTGATATCCCAAATATTAAGTCACAAAAGTCTTATTTTAGTCTTAGTAAGTCTCACCTGAAAGTCTTCTGACACATTTAAATTTTTGTGGTGAGTGGACCTTGGCTGGACACCAGGTGCGCACCAAAGCCGCTCTATCACTCCCCTCCTCAGCTGGGCAGGGGAGAGAAAGTACAACAAGCAGCAGCTTATGGGTTGAGATGAGGACAGGGAGAGGTCATTCAGCAGCTATCGTCACGGGCACAACAGACTCAACCTGGGGAAATTAGTTTAATTTATTGCCAGTGAAAATCAGAGTAGGATAATGAGAAAATAAAAACCAAATCTTAAAACACTTTCCCCTCACCCCTCCCTTCTTCCTGGGTTCAACTTCACTCCCCATTTCTCCACCACCTCCCCACCACCAGCACAGGAGGACGGGGAATGGGGGTTGTG
>NW_010527925.1:0-4383 GCF_000687285.1 Phaethon lepturus
ACATCTGCAGCAGAGAGCCGGGGAAACTCCTTCTACAGAAAGAGCCGTGGTGGCTCTGTGCGAGCGGGCGAAGCGAGCCAGCCCTGGGCTCCCGCAGCGCAGCAGTGCCGGGGTGGCTCAGGCCAGCAGCCTGCTCTGGGGACTCGTCTGTGGGGATAGTGTCCGTAAGGATTGAGTAACTGCCAAGTTACGCGGTACGTCGTGACACTGATGAAACGAGCACCTTGGACGTAGCAGAGTAGCGTTTATTTTTTAAAAGAAAGAAGAACGCACTTTGTAAGACGGGGGCGAAACTGCAGGTTTTTTCCCGTCATGTTCTTTACCTGGCGTAACTACAGGTATACCTCTCCATCGTGAAATGCTGAGTATTCAAGAATTAATTTCCACCTATTTTTTTTAAAACAGTTTCCCATCCCCGATGAATATACAGATAGTGCGGATAATCTGGAATACATACAAACTAGCATAACCAGAAAAGCCTGACGTTGGTGCCGACTACCTGTTACTGTATATAGAGATGCAAATGCAGAGTTAAGAGAAGGCAAGGTCTGGCCTTCTTCCAGCTCTTGAAGTTTTTTAAATGCCATAAAAGTATGAATTCGGACATACCTGTCTAGGTTTTCACCCTGTCTCTGTCAGCCTAGTACGTGCATGCCTCCAGAGAGACCTGCACTGGAAAGTCCGTGGAACGATTTTGATCCTTACGTGACTCCCTGCCTCTGGGATCAGCCTTCTCTGTACCTGTGTTCATTTATCTTGCAGAAGCCTTTTTAACCTTCGTAGCCAAAAAAACACAGGACTGGGGCTTCTCATGGTTTTTCCCTTTGGCTGAATTAGCTCGAGCGGAATGCACTGCAGATGCGGGTGTGCACACGTATGCTTGGGTACCTGCGTGTGCCCGAGATGGTGATTGCAAAGGGGAGGTTAAGGCAGAGATTTGCACATCAACAGCAGAGCCCGCTTACACCTCCCGTGCACATTTTAGGATTTGTTATTTGTTGGGGCTTTTTTTTTCCACTCCAGTCCTGCTGAGTGCTGCAGTAGGGGGCTGTTTAAAGAGATGGAAATTAATAAAATATTAATAGAACTTCAAAGTGAGTTTGATTCTCTAAAGATAAGTAGTATTTATAATCTACACTCCCGGGCTGGGGGGAATGATTCATATCTTCGCTCCACCTCGGGGCAGAGTTGTTGTTTGTATAACAGACAAACCGGCGGCACCGCTGGCTGCGGAGGGAGGGGGAAGCAGAAAACGCAGCATCCTCTGTGTCCCCGGCGGTGCCGGGAGCTGCCCACGCCCCGAGCTCGCAGGCGTCGCTGCTTTCGGTCCCCAGCACCTTCTGTAGGCTGGGCTGTGTTTCAGTGAGTCGCGTCCCCGCGTCCCCTGGCAGATGGTGGGTTTCGGCGGCGTTTGGCGGCGTGGTGGAGCTCCTGAAGGTGCTGGGCTCCTGGTGAAAGCGGCTGATGATGTTTGAAGGAGAAAAGTAAGTGGCCAGCCTCTTTTAGGGGACGACTGAGGCCTGAAGTTTGCTGCAAAAGCGGTTGTTTGGGTACCCACGTGGGACAGAGCGTTCCGTGGGCAGGGAGATGTGGTGGCCTGCTGAAAACCGCAGCACTGCCAGAAAAAACTGCCCCTGTAGTCCTCTGCGTGGGGGACTGCTTGGCGTGGTTAGTTTGGATCTTTTGCACGTACACGCACACACAAAGGCGTTTGTAGCCCGGTAGAGTTGGCGGTGAAGTCTTTCTGTCTGTCAGAAAGTACACCGGGTATGGAGAAAGACGTGAGGGGGCTGCCTGAATCCGCTCGCAAGCGATGGAAACCGGAGAAATAAAGTATGTAGGAAAACATGCTACGGAAAGGCCATTGCAAGGTGGTGGTTTGTGTGGCCGTAGAGTTAGAAAGCATCGGTGTTTCGGAGCAGCTCGCTCGCTGCGGCGTGGGGAGGACTGCGGGTGGGAGGGGTGCTGCAGCCCGAGCTCCATCCCACCTCGGGATGCCCGTCTCCCATGCGGAGAGAGGGGAAAATGGGCTTCGGGTCAGTCCCAGTGGATAAGAAATGGTCTGTCTTTGATGTAGGGATGGCCATAGGTTGGACTTGCTCATTAAGCAAGCCTAGAGCTTGCCAGTTGGCAGGAAAAAAAGCTGCAGATCTCAAGAAGCAAGACTGATCGCGTGGTGGGTTGTAAAAGAGAAGAAAAGAGTTGATAGGTGTTACCATTCAGTTGTGAAACATAACATAGGTGGTTACCTGCCAGATCTCTTCAGAACCTGAAGGAGAAGAAATGTGAGGAAATCTCTTTTTATTGGAATCAATTTTAAAAAGGTAATTCATGTTAGTTATATATGTCAGTGGTAAAGTGGTGACTTCATGGCATCTCTTTTTTTGCATCTGAGTTCAACACTTCACTTTAAAAATCCTCCAAATCATTAGCTTTTGGTTATTACCATGTCTGCTGTTTGACACGGTAAAACAAGACGTAGCCTTCAAGAAGTCAGGCCAAATAATCAAGATAGCCAGGTTGTCCCCCTTCAAGCTGGACCACCCAACTGGAGGCATCTCGTGTAGCCCCATAAGGGAGGTGGTCCAGGGGAGGAGGTGGCCTGCGCCGGGGCAGGAGGGGGACGGACGCCTGCTGTCTCTGGGTTGGTCGGTCTGTCTGTCTGCACAGGCCATGGACGGATCCCAGGGAGGCTGGCAGGAAAAGGGGGGGACCCAGAGCGAGACATCGTATCTGTCAAAGCGCTTCACAGCTTCCAGCCGCTCTCGGGAGCTCTGCTCGAAGGGTGGTGGTTGGTTGCCAACCAGAAGTGGTATCATATGTTTCTTTGTCTTCGTCGACCTCAAAACTAAACGGTTTTCATCTTTTGTAGAATCACAGAAAACTGTAGATTGGAGGGGACTTGTGGAGGTGGCCGGGGAGAGACCCCTGCTCGCGGCGGGGGCAGCTTTGGAGGCAGGTCCAGCTCCCAAGCTGGGTGGGGTTGCCCAGGGTCATACCCAGCTGAGCTGGGAATCGCTGGGGAGGGAGAAGGACAGCCTGCTTCACTAGGCGTTTTCCTTCACAGGTGTGGGGAGAAAGTACTTTTTCTCCTCAGAAGGATGTCATCAGGATTTTACCACTCAGTTTTCTGCCCTGAGATTTCAGGAGGGGCAACTGCTGAGCTCCAAGCGCCCCATGACAACTGGTTCTCTCTTTAAACCAAATAATGCCGATTCCAGTCTTTTCCTAGTATCTGATGTTTTAAAAATGAGACTGTCTCAACAAGGAGAGAGTTTTTTGTCTCTGCTATTTTACACTTGCTTTCGGTTATTTGCATTTTGACTAGTAGTAAAAGATTTTCTCAAGTTCCCCTTGGCAGGATTCCCTTTTATCTTTCTCGCTGCGGTCTTGACTTGCTGTTAGCAATTATCCTATATTATCTTGTAAGTCTGATTAGAAACATCCCTCCATCTTTCTATCTGCCCGAGTCCTTTTTGAGAATAAAGAGCGATTTACAGTTCTCTGCCGGGTTTATCACCCCTTTCACTCGAGCGTTAGGGGTTGCACGCACCTGAGGAGGTGGAGTGCTGAGTTTTGCTTGTGGACACGCTGTCTGTCCGTCCCTGCAGAGGTCTGTCGGTACCGCTCTGGCTCGGAGCGCAGCCAGCCGGAGCTGCGGTGCAGGACTGGGGAGGCAGCGCCGGTGGTACCGCTCCGGGTGCTTTTGTATCAGTGTCCCCTGCAACTCCTGACAGTTGTGCTCTTCAGATGCTGAGCGCTGCTCAGCAGTCTCCTTCACTCAATGGAGGAGCAACCCTGCTCCGCAGAGTGTGTCTGCGAGCCACGTAGAGGGGAGGAATGGATGCGCTTCCATCACGCCCACGCTGTCAGCTCCGATGATGATGGCATTACTGGAGTGTTTAATAAAACCTTTATTGGTATATTACCTGGAGTCATGGTGTTGGCAGGAATGGTGCCCCTTCGGGTTTGGGACTCGGCGGTTAATGAAATCCAGCGAGCGCTAATTTGGACGGGGCTTCTCGTTTTGGAAAGGCAGGTGACACGTTATTATGTTTAGGGGGAGCGGGGGCCGCGCCACCCGCTGCTGAGCTCCCGCTGTCAGAGGCTTAGCTGGCATTACGGGGGGAAAAAATGGCAGGCCTGTGAATCTGATCCCCCGAAATGAAAGTCGAATGCCAAATTGAAATTCCTGCAGGACTTCCGATAGCAATGGGGGAATTGAGAAGCCCACAATTAAGCATATGGGCATTAAGATAATTGTCAGATCTGTTGGCGGACATGATAGAAGACAGATGGGTAGGATTCAGTGCACTCGGCTGCGGCACCCTGGGAGACGATTTGACGTTTTACCTGCCTGAGCTGCTCGGCCGTGTTTGTCAC
>NW_010527926.1:0-3056 GCF_000687285.1 Phaethon lepturus
CCTCCCAAGCGCCAGCTTTGCGAAGAGTCAGCCTTGTCCCAAACAAGGCGGGTAGAGATGGGTTCAAACCCAGAAAGCCCCCGGGAATCTCCCCACCGACGCCGACTGGGGACGGAGACCAAGCCTCCGTAGTGCCCACAAGCCCATGAAGAGTCGTGGGACAGAGCCAAGAAAGTCCCGCTCAGAGGGTCTGCAGCCACGAGGAACCCAAGAAGAGGGCGGTGATATTTAAAGCTATGTCAGCAACCGTTCTACAAGGAGGAAAATTTGGATCCGCTTCATCTTTGCATGATGCTGGGAAATATTAACCCGCAAACTTTCGCAGGGAGCGATCACTAGAATGGTTTTATGAAAAGATCCAAGCGATGACCCTGTGCTAGAGCAGCCCGACACACCCCAGACCCAAGCTTGTCTCCACTAGGAGATTTTTCTTTTTTTTTTTTTTCCTTCCTGTAAACCCAAAGCAGTGGATCAAAGGGAAATCTGGGCAACAGACTTTCAGAGTCTGTCTGATGAAGCGGAGAATTTACAGAGAGAATAGAACCTGGCAGCCAGCTCCGGCAAAAGCGCGCACGAGCGAGGTTGTTGGTAGCATTAGAACAGAGTCGCACCACGGACTAGGAAGCGCGTGGCAGAAAAAATGAAGAAAGCAAATGGATGGGCACATTTCGGTGTGCTGAAAGATGAAAAGCGCGTTGCTGCTACGGTCAGTACCGGCAACACAGCATCACAGAATCGTTAATGTTGGAAAAGACCTTCAAGATCATCAAGTCCAACCGTCAGCCCAACACCACTCTGCCCACTAAACCATGTCCTGAAGTGCCACGTCTACACATGTTTTTTGCACACCTCCAGCGATGGTGACTCCACCACCTCCCTGGGCAGCCTGTGCCAACGCCTGACCGCTCTCTCCGTAAAGAAATTTTTCCTAATATCCAATCTAAACCTCCCCTGGCGCAACTTGAGGTCGTTTCCTCTCGTTCTGTCGCTGGTTACTTGGGAGAAGAGGCCAACACCCACCTCACCACAACCCCCTCTCAGGTAGTTGTAGAGAGCAATGAGGGCTCCCCTCAGCCTCCTCTTCTCCAGACTGAACACCCCCAGTTCCCTCAGCCGCTCATCAAACTTGTGCTCCAGACCCCTCCCCAGCTCCGTTGCCCTTCTCTGGACTCGCTCCAGCACCTCAACGTCCTTCTTGCAGTGAGAGGCCCCACACCGAACGCGGCGTTCGAGGTGCGGACTTCTTGCGTTACGCTGCAGAAGGAAAGGTGAGGGAGCTGCAGAAGCGAAGCCAAACCCGCCGGAGTTCTGCGTCTGGTAAGAGGTAAAATGGGAAGGGCTCAGCCGAATCCCCGCTGGCATAAAGAGGAATAAAAATATATAGGAAAAAATTCCTAACTAGAAAAAAAAAAAATAACCAGAGCCTGCAACCATTTGGCTTAGAGAGGAGGCAAAAGAAGGGTTAACCTCTACCTGTGCATCTGTCACAGGTGGCAAACCAGAGATTTATCTTTGGCCTCTCCAAACGCGGAGACAGGGGGGAATTCACCGACACTGGATGGAAGACAGTCTGTAGCGGATAAAACAGAGCGTTTGGGGTTTCTTCCTGCTGTGATGCTACTTGTAGAACTCATTCCTGTGAATTCTATCATCAGCCCAAGAGCTTACCGCAACTCGTAAAACGCCAGACACAGCTCTCACTCCGCAAGCATCCGCGACCCCATCACAAACAGCAGAACGTCCCAAGCTACGGAACGCTTAGCCCTTCAAAAAACACGCGGAGAACCCAAAAGCCAGAAGCTACGAGAAGCCGCTCCTGTAGATCCTTTCAGTGTTTTTGCTGGGAAAGAGAGACTTCCGACGCCAAGAGGTCCCGTTCGAGAAGGGAATCGCTTTTAAGCTTCTCCTTCAGCCCCGGCTCGAATGCCGGGTTGGGAAGGCTCGCGGGGGGAAGCTGCTGGCAGAAGACCCCCTCGATGGGTGGCACCGGCTCGGGCTCCCCAGAGTTCCCAGCGTCGGGACGGGGGACGTGCGCCCGGCACCCCGGCTTCAGTAGACCCCGAGATCTGGGGCGTCCCGCCGGGGCCGACACCTGCGCAGGCAGGACGGAGTTTTCCCGGTCTCTGCGTCCCCATTTCCAACTCCTTCAGCAAATAACAACCCGAGCAGACCCGCTCTCCGGATCCCCTTCTCCCTCGGCCCCTCCTGCTTAATCTGTCTCGTTTGGATGATGTGCATCCAAATCTCCCCGATTTTGTCCTTTCGTTCTCCAGCACATGATGTTAGTTCCTGCTAATACAAGGGCATCCGTCGCCTTCATCTTTTCCTATTTAATGATATTTATCCATCACCGCGTGGGAGAGAAATTGGCTGCAGCTCAATTTGGCAAAATAAATTGGTACCGGTTCAAGCATAATCTCACTAAATACACAGATTTTAATTTCCCCCCTAAGTGAACTCTGCCGCATCTGCAATCATTGTCCTTGGTACAAAATCTGGACACTGGTTTCAAACTCCTGCGTTTTTCACCTCTTGTAGAAATCCACTTCGTGCCTGAATTTTCTTGCTCGGTGCCGTCGGGCGCTTGACGTGCGACGCTGCCGCGAGGGCGGGTTTGCCGGCGTCAATTCTTACAGCCCCTCTTCCTGCCCGGAGCTGGCAGAGCCCCGTTACCCGGCCCCAGAAAGGCTGCAGATCCCTCCTTTGGAAAGGCGAGGTGCCTTACCCCTCCGTCGAGGGCCTTTAAATTCGATAGCACAGCTTGGGTACAATCTCACCCCCGTCGTCGTTAATTGCTTGAATATCGGGCAGGCTGATATAGTTATTATTTGTAGACATTTATACCGTCCCAGGCCTTCTTTTTTATAACTTTATTTCATTTTCTGCTGTTTACTCAAAGTACCTTTATCATGGCAGGCTGATAGTCTGTCCTTTATTGCCCCAGCGTGATTGCGAGGAGCCTAAGCATAGCGCAATAACACACATATATAAATATTTGAACAGGAAAAGAAAGTCTGTCCGATTTGCGCGATGGAAGGAATAAATTAAAACAAATA
>NW_010527927.1:0-13949 GCF_000687285.1 Phaethon lepturus
GCACGGGCCCGCGACTCGCGGGCCCGCGCTGTGCGTGCCGGGATGCTCGGTAAGTCTTGCTCGGGTATGAAAGGCGCGATTATGAACGAGGGTCTAGCCAAACTTCCCGAAACTTCCATAAGGCCGTATCTTTGCCGAGGGGCTAAACACCGCAGTGTTCGTGGCTAGTAATTTCATTGCTAACGTACTTTCTTACATCACTACGACTTTAGAAATATGGGTATATCAGTATCTGACTGTGAGGGGGCCTTTTTTTTTCATTATCTTACGTGTCCTTTTTTTTGTTTCTTAGAGTTCTGGAGTGAGGAAGGTATTTTTATAACAGGTTTTATCTGTGGCGTATCATTTCCCTGCCAATTTCTCGTGTGTAATTTATGCATATGCATTGACAAATTTATCTATGATGGAAATTAAATGGCAAGGGGATAGAGATTTTGTGACCAGCTGTATTAAAAGCTGTATATATAAAAAGCATGCTCAGGCTATGAGATGAAACAACTTTCTGTGATCTCCAATCAACACTATTTAGTTTTTGGATTAATTTTTGGCACGTTAAATGAGACTGATTACACTGACTGTCTTTATGCTAATGTTCAGTAACCAACATACCTCGTCAAGACCCTCTTCCCCAAACAGTAGATGTTGGTTACAGAATTGCAACTTTTTGCTTCTGGAGATATTTCAGTTCAGTTGTGATTTAGACACTATACCCTCTAATTCTCCTTGCTTAACAGATGTAGCACTTTCACTTGCCCGAAATTATTTTCTCTCCATTAGTCACACTTGGCAAATTTCTTTGCCTTATATCTCATTGAGTACTTTTTCCAAAAGTGATGACTTCATAGAAGACATATGTTTCTGACAAAATCCCATGCAAAGCTTTCACAAAAGTCTCTCTGCACAGTTGTAAGTAAGTATTAAATGTCTGTTGAATCGGGAATTTTCAGAGGGGACCAGTAAACTATATTAATTAAAGTTCAAAAAAAAAATTTCTGTAATAGTTTTACTGAAAAGCATGAGCTATGATTGGTCATGTCACCATTTACATATTCAGCAAAAATTAAAGTGCCTCCAAATGTAAATACAAGCATCATGTTCTGGGATACAGCTGTGGTCATATATTGGAGCCTGCCTAAGGATGACTCTTATTCCAGAAATAAGTCCATTATTGCCAGTTCATATAGAATCATTTTTCACTAGATTTTATAAGTCATATTACCACTCGTTTATATAGCCGCATACATTATTTCTGTACCAAAATCAAAATACTGTAAGATATTTAAAACTCTTAGGATTACCAACTAGTATTTTTACTTACAATATTAATAAGGATCAGTATCACAATGAGCCTGTTTGTTCTCCATCTTCTTTTTACAGGATCATGATACTGAGTAAAGAAAGTAAGAGGATTGCCTGTATACATGCAGGTCTTATTATAGGTGCCATGTTCAAGTTTGAAAAGAACATGTGGCAGTAGGCTATTTTCATCTCAGAAAAGTCAAATGGAAATGGTTCTGATATTTTCATGTTTGGTTAGATTTTTAGCTAATTAAAGCTAGCATGTGGGAACATTTGCCATAATGTTACTGTAACTGTACTAACAAAGTAATGAAGTTTTGAAACATATCATGTTTTGAAATGTTTAGATTATTTAGATTATCTTTTAATAGGTAAATTAACATGATCAAAAACAATGCTGTCATTTATTCAGAATGTAGTTTTTTAAAATCAGTAAGTACATTTCAAAATCCCTTTCATAGTTTATATGTGTCCATGTAGCCGCATGTGTATGTGTACATACATGGTCACTTGGTCAACTGAAAACTTCCACACCATTATTAAAGCAGAGTTTGAAAATTATATTTCCTTTATAGGAAAAAAAAATTCCTTCAACACCTAGGGGAGGTGCAAAAACATTCACTATGTGAAAATTTTTGTTAAATTTAACTCAAACTACTATTATAGAATTACCTTTTTTAAAAGGTTCAGGACTTCCATTGTGCCCATTCAGCAAATTAGGCGGCCAACAGTAAGAAATATTCCTTACTTCACCCTGAAGTGTGAAATGCCATTATATACTGATTTCCATGTGGTAAAGGAGCCACTCATTCCCAGATGAGTAAATCAATTAACTAGTTGCTGAACTACAGAAAGTCACATTTTCTTTGAAATGCTAGGACTCATCTTCCTGTCACCAGTTGCCAATTAAAGCAATATTTTATTTGCTATTAATTCCTCATTAACCAAATTTATTTTCCTTTCACCCTGAACCTTCTGTGCATAACCACTGATATGACCTGCTACGGGTTTGTAGCCACATGGTATTATAGGAAGTGTGTAGTAGTAGTAGTAGTAGTAGTAGTAATAATAACAACAACAACCACTATATTAACAAATGTTATGTCAAAGAATACCTTTCGTTAAAAAGATAACATCTAGTACAAAGAATGTAACCTTAAGAAGCTCACAATAACAGTTTATGTCAGTGACAGAGAGGGGCTATAAATGTCTGAATTAATGTTTCTTTTAGTCTATAGAAACCTTAGTTCTAGAAAAAAGCACCTTATAAACTCAGTGAATTATTTTATAGTGAGTATTACAGTGTTTACATGTGCAGTTTCATCTTCCAGGTAGGCAAGGCAAGTGGGAATCAAGATGCTTTTCCTGCTCCTGTCCCTCTGAGCCACATATCTGATCTCACTGATACAAGCTAGAAAATTGCACAGTATGACCCAAGTGAAAATTGCTTATGTCCATGTTTCAAAAGTGCTCGCTGTTTTTGGATGCTTCAACTATTACCCTTGAAAGTTTTGCTTCTCGGTGAAAATTTGTTTTATGCAGCTTTGCAGCCAGGCAGTTTCCTTTCATTCCTCAGTATTGCACATAATGCCTATTTGTAACGTTTTGCCACTTTCTGAAACTAAGTCATTTTGCCTTCCTCAGTTATAGGTCAGAAGTAAAAGCCAGACAAGATGTGAAACCTGATATCCGGCAACCTCCATTTACAGACTACAGGCAGTCCTCAACGGACTACCGACAGCCTCCGCTGGACTACAGGCATCCGCCGGTGATGGATTACCAGCAGCCACCACCGCTCGACTACAGGCAGCCGCCCTTGATAGATTACAGGCAGCATTCGCCCGACACCAGGCAGTACCCTCTGTCAGAGTACAGGCAGCCCCAGGTACAAACTGAAATATTTGCAGCACTCCTAAACAGAAAGCAGTAGGGAGAGATCATGTGTATTGGTAAAAAAGATGACATTACAAAAGAAAAAGTTTTTACTCAGAGTTACTGCTTCTCTGTAGAGGAAATTACTTCAAAACCATTAATATTAATGAAGAACTACGTGATCTGTCAAATAACACTACATTTCTAATTGTGTGGCTATAATGTTAAATAAATGTTATTTTTAAGGTATTGAAGAGTTAAAATAAAAATTCTAAAATAAGCTTCGTTTGCATCTGCAGAGGAACTTTTTTATTCCTAGGGATGTAATACACTCATCAAACAGTGGATGTACTTAGGTCAAAGTGCATTTCTACAGCATTGTTGAAAGAGAAAATTTTATCTTATCTGAATAAATATATAAAAAAATGTGAATCCTGACTGATAAAATTACATTTCTGTTGGTAATAGTCTGGATGAGGAGAAACTGATTTGTGCAACTAGTTTTTTGGACATCAAGCATGATCTTACAAATCCAAAGAAATAAATCTGAGATGAAGAGTTGTGTTACCTTGGACAAGACTCTGCTGGTGACAAATATTTAGTGACAGCTCTGAAGGTTTGAGGATCTAGCCCAAAGTTCAGACTTTCAAAAAAATCCTCCTTTTTCCTTGCATAAAAACAGAAAAAACCCAGAGGTCAGAAAAATATTAAATAAGAGGATGTAAACTTCTGCATACTATACGCTGGAACCATATATAAGTGGTTTCTATGTCCATATTTTCAAAGCCAGACACGTAAACATTGGTCAAACATTGGAACAGGCTGCCCAGGGAGGTGGTGGAGTCACCATCACTGGAAGTGTTCAAAAAAGGTGTAGACGTACTTCAGGATATGGTTTAGTGGACATGGTCGTTGGGCTTGATCTTAAGGGTCTTTTCCAACCTTAATGATTCTGTGTGATTCTGTGATTCTGTGTGATTCTGTGATCCTGTGATTCTGTAAACTGTATCAATGAAAATATCCAAATTCTTAAATGGGATCCAGAGAACTCTCTGAAAATTGTATGCATTTCAGTATCTAAACAGCAAATCTCTATCCCCATGCATATATCCTATGAAATGCTTCTTAGTGTCTGAAAAGATGCTTAGACTGCCTGTTTTTCACCATCTCCAGTTTAATTCTCTAACCACTCGTCTGCACAACCCAAGCTTGCTCTGATTTTCTGCTTGCTACCATGGCTTTTGCAGTCCTGGCTGCCAACGGAGCAGAAGCAACAGAGCAAGTTTCCACCCAGACCCTGGGGCTTGTAGTTGGGGTCCACCAACGAAAAGCTGGAAAGATGAATCTCAGCCTCTGCAGGACACTGAAAGCATGAAACCCAAATCTCCTACTTCCCGCCTCTGCCTCAAGGCACATGTTTTAACCAAAGTAATGAGTGTTGCTGTACTTTGGACCTCTGTGGAGTCCAGCCTGCTAATCATGTTAAGTTTTGCTGGGAATGTAGGAGGTATCTCTCCTACTAATATTCAGTTGTGGTGCTGCATACACAGGAATTTCCTGCTACCTTACTTGCCAAATCAGCACTTCCTGACATAAACACTTGTACTCAGGTACCATGAAAGTATTGAGACTGAATATGGAAACCATCTAGAGAGCTTTTGGTACTAGGGAACTGCTGGATGATGCTCTTTCAGGATGGTTGAGACTCAGGCATTTACATTTTGCTGAAGTCTCTTTTCAGAAATGGACAAAGTCTGTCAGTGCAGAAGTATACTTTGAAGGTCCCTCTGCTTATACCAGTTGGATAGATGTATTTTTGAAGACATGTATTTTAAAGTTTTCTTGAGTGTATACCATGACATTCATATGGTTAATTGTCTTTCATTTTGTATGTGTCTATACAGGACTTCGATTATTTCACCGTTGATTTGGAGAAAGGAGCCAAAGGGTTTGGGTTTAGTATTCGAGGAGGAAGGGAGTACAAAATGGATTTGTATGTGTTAAGATTAGCAGAAGATGGACCAGCAATAAGAAATGGAAGGATGAGGGTAAGTAAAATGTATTGTAACAATTTGTTCAAACTTTACAAATATGTTTGGGGTCAAAGAGAAAACAAGTTTTTTCGTCTCTGATCAGGTTTTAAAGAACCGATGCCAAACACCTCTAATAACACAAAATTGTCCTGGAAGAGCTGAAGAAATTACTTGAAACTTACAGTAGCTCTGTGTAGTTTTTTGTGGAATAAATATATTCATTCTTGTTGATTATAACTTTTACTGTGTTATCTATTATTCTCCTTATTCTTTCACTCATATCTAAGCAATTTAAAAATCTCTGACAAGGACTTTTGTATTTCTTTAATAATAATATCAGCATAATTAAGTTATCTCTCTAATCACAAAGGCAAAGTGATAGCTATGAAACCTAAGACCTGTGTTATTGTACTGATTTAATCAAGTTGTCTTCATATTATTTGTTAAGTTTGTTTATTGATATTATTCAATCTTGTTTGTAAGGATTTGTTTTCACTATTTGTCTGAATAAGTCTTTGTGCATTTCAGTTCTGTATTGGTAGAAATGGTAATAACACCACATTCAAACACTGAATCTGAAAGGATTCACTTAAGAAATTCCATTATAAAAAAAAAACATGTTTTGTGTAGGAAAAATAACCAAAAAAAAAAGAGATGGTTTTAATCTACCCAGTTGTTATAAAGAAGAGGCATATACTCATTAAGGGTTGCTCATATCTTGCAGAATAGAGGGTACACAAAAAGGAAGAGGAATCATTGGTGAAAGAGACTACCAAGAGTCCACATAAAAAATGTGTTTATGTATCTAATTAGTGCAGCCTTGTTGAACCAATATTTAACTATACAGGTGGTCAATGGAAATTGTGTTCTGTTCCGTAGTAATAGCAGATTTTGCAAATGTCATGGTTGTTACACCGATTCTGTTTCATGACCCTAACAATCTCATCAAGTTTGACTTCATGTTGAAAGAGCGTTGTCATCTGTCTAACTATGCAATCAGAGAGTTTCTGTATGCAACTCAGGAGTTTTACTATGCTTCAAATAACTCTTAATTTGCCCACTTCATAGAATTTTAGAAGTCAGTTAGTCCTCAGTCATACCATGGAGTGCAAACCCCTGGCACCAGGAGCTTGAGTAAGGGAGCAGTGGCATAAGCCGTCCCTGTGACGACGAAGCCAGGCAGGCAAGCAGACAGGCAACTGGTAACTGAGAACTACTCCTACAATATTTGTTGTGGGAAATATAGGTGAATTAATGCTGCAGCTAGAACTTTAATTCAAGAATATCTTCTCTGGTGAGTGTTTTCATTCTTTCCTTTACTTTAGCAGTATTACAGTCAGTTGTTCTTAATGAAAAGCTGTAAGCAAGACATACATTATCAGGAAAAAATTGTGCTTTTAATAAGCTCTGGAATCTTATATTTGGAAACATATACCTAAGATTACAGAACAACAGAAGAACCCTTCTTTTAGAGAGGGTTCATTTCAAATAATAACCTCTATTAGGCAAAAAACTAACCTATTAGAATCTGTGCATCATTTGAATAAACTAACACCACAGAATAAAGTTAGACTATCCGGTCTGTGAATAGCCTAAATATACAAAACATGTAACAAAAATACATAGTTTTTTTTTCAATTTCATTAGGAAAAGTACAGTATCTTATAAAGAAAAATGTTATATTTTCTAAAATAACTTATTCTAAAGCTTTTTTGTTGATGTGGCCACAGTATACAGCCAGCTGTTATTCTGGCCACACAGTTGTAACTGGGTTTTTTCTCCCCTTTAAAAACATCATTCTTTGGAATTAATTTTAGCCTCCAGCCTTGTCACTGAGTCTTGTGTTGTATTCTCCTGTTTAACAGCCATTTTAACCTGACAGTCACAAATGGGCTTGGAACTTGCAAGACTTTTTTCTCCAGTGACCTGTAACTGATGGACAGAAGAAGGTCAAGAAACAGCTTCTTCAAAACAAAAATAGAAAAACAAAACAAAAACTAATAATTGCTGAAAGGAATAGAGTATATAGGAAGATGAGCAAGGGAAGCAGAATTCTGTACCCATATCTCCTTTCCTAAGTTTACATCCACTATCGGTAAAATAGGTTTATTCCCATTTCTTGGCTGGGACCACCAGCCTGCTTGCTGCAGTTCTGTATCTCTCTGTCTCACAGATACATCTTTATAGCAAAACATGGAAAAAATCTGTTCGGTGCTTCTCGCTTCACATACCACCACCTTTAAAGATCAGATTCTCTGGTCCTAGGATTTCAGCATTGGGGACAATAAATCATGCTTGTGTGGTAGGATCTTAACAGGAGCATTTTCCAACTAATAGTTCTTCTTCTGATCTAGTTATCCTTTATTGTTTTACTTCCTATTTCCTCCTCCTTGAACAGCTTGCTTTGATTTAACTGAAGTCTTACAGAAAAACATGAAGCAGATAACACAAGGTGCAGATCATGCTTATAGAAAGAAATAATGCACATAACTCCACCATTACTCCTGCTCACCAAGCCAAGAAAAGAAAAATTAAACCAGCTAAGCTGTTGAGGGGGGGGGAAGAAAAAAAGAAACATTACCTGTAAAGCGTTTAGGTGTAATATGTAAATGTATTCCACAAATAACATTTTGTTGTCAGTCTAGTTACAGCCCGCAAAAACCCTGATAAAGACATATTCATATTGACATAAATGTCCCTACTTTACACAAATAAATAAAAGAATATAAATTACTCTAAAGTAATAGAGCTATATGTATACCAGTGGGTTTATAGATTTGTATAACTGGAGCAATGCAATCTCTAACTGAAGACAGCTCCAGACAGGCAAGTCAAAGTCTGCATGTTGTACTCTGTTATGGGCACTGCAAATCCTTAGTGATGGGATGAGCCCAACAGCTATATTCCACTTGGACAGGTGCTAAAAAATGTGAAAGTCTGTCAGCACACATGCAAAAGGTTCTGAGGTATTCTCAGACTTGAGAAGATTCAAGAGTCACATGATGACAGGACTCACATATAAAAGAGTTATGCATTACAGATTGGTCAACTACCACAGCAAAGGCTTACAGAACTTGAAAATTGTGACTCAAAATACTTCCAGCAGTCTAAATGAACTTTCACAAAGAGCAAGATATCTCACAAAATAAGAATAATGAAGAAAAGGTTGCATAAGATCTAATGAAAAGACTATGATAGAAAAAGTGACTATCCAAAACTTTAAATGGCAGATACACTCGTTGAGAGCTCCAAGTCCTAAAAATTTCTCTCCACCCTCCTCTCTTCTTCAGGATGTAGAAATACCAGAAATATAAGACCCTGTCCATACCATGACAAAAAACGAGTGAATAGGACCATGTATGTGCTCCATAAAACAAAGAAGTATTAAAAGAACCAGGAGAAAAGTTTGGAGAATTATTAGTCCCTTTGATATCTCATATCCCAAACTAGCAGAGGTCTGAGCCCATCAGGACTTCATTTCTCAAGTAATCCTAACATCAGTAAAAAAATTTGAAACTACCTGGTGATGGCAATACTGGAAAATAATACTGCAAGGCCTGGTCTTAGAGTAGGGCAAGAATATGGTATACACACAATCAACGATACCAGTATTGAGTTGAATCAGTCACCAGACATGAAGGATGTAACACAGCCAGTGTGGAGCACAGTCCCCACAGCCTTTGAAGATTCAAATGTTACTGGCAACAATTTTACAAGTCAATTTAGTTAGGTCTATAACTCATATTTGTCGTCTTGGCTCATGTTGAGGACAATGATCGGCAGAGCTCTGCGTGTAGATCTCTATCCCTTCCTGCCTTAGAGATGGGGGACTACAGACTGCTCTCAGAAGAATTGTTAAGGATGGCCATAGTGTTTGCTAGACATGTGAGATATGACCAACAGATCTTATTGCCTTGAATGATATCTCCTGCAGCCGGCATGCTTATTGAAACCAGCGACAAACAAAGAGCCTGTGGCTGAGAGTTGCAAAGATATACAGTATCTTGCAGAAATGGGTTTAGTGAATGTGAAATTCATGAAGAATGAGGGCAAAATGTGCTTTTTTGTACACAATGTGCATCTGTGTCACTTTGTCACTTTGTAAGTTACATCCTTTTTTTCGTATCTTCCACAAAAGTCATACTTCTCATCTTTGACATTTCTAGTTTCATTGTCTTGTAAACTCATTTTTCTCAGTCCATGTACACCAGTTAGCCTTATCTCTAGCTTCCTCATGTCTCCTAATACTACATTATTTTTCTCATTCTTTTGTAGATTTTTCTTACATATTTGCAGAACAGACGTCTGAAATACAGGCACTGCAGAATTTTATATCTTTCATGCTTTGCAGTCCTTTCATTCTTCAAAGCTTTTTTCCATTTGTTGCTTTTCCTGCTGTCTGTGCCCCTCTCTTTGTTTCAAGCTGTACACAGCTGGAGACAAAAACAGGCATAAGGGATAGGAAGTTCCTACAGTGTCAATTATGAGCTTCTGTGTTGTCATTGCATAGGAATCTGTGTGGCCTCGCTTGGTCTGTTCTAGCTTGCCGAGCGAGCAGTGCAGTGAGACACACAACAGTAACCCACCTATGCTGTGGACAGGTTCAAAGTATTCTGCAAATCAGCACAATGTGTGTATTTCGTCCTTTCCCATGATAACAGAGTTCACACCAACCTTATTTGTGGTTATTCAGGAAAATTCATCCACTAAGAACTACTCCTAGCAAAAGGGGAGAATTTAGTATTCAAGAGCCAAGGGTCAAAAAATGCAGAGAGACAAGAGGGAGCCTGTCTCTTATTTGGAAGGAAACAGAACTAAAGTTTCAGATCATGGAAGGCATAAGCATTACATTTGAAACTGCTGTCAAAACCCATGTATGAGCATTCGACAGCATTCAAAACTGACATTTCCTTCTTTGTAAGTGTCCCAAATACAAGATCAGGCAACTACTGTTTTTTTTCCCTTCTGACAACATGGCTTGTGCATCCTTGTTTGCAACAAGGGGGACAGAGTGCCTATGAAACTCATAACCTGATATTAAAGCCCTTTCCTGAGCCATAGGAGACATCATTTTAAGTCCCCTTTGAAAAGCCTAGAGGCCAGGCTTCTAAATAGTAGAGTGCCATTTAAGAGTTGACTATTGCTAACTACGTCTCCCAGAATAACTTAATTAGGATCAAGACTAACTCTTCAGGCTTCTCAAATAAATAGGCAGTATGTAGGCAGCTATCTATCTGGGCTCTGTAAATTGTATAACAGTGGAGTTTAACAGGGGAATGTTAAACCCCTGGAACCAGACAGTCCTGAACATCTCAAAGTCATGCACCCAGAAATCACTTGAGCTCTTCTGGGTTCAGCGGATAGACAGACAGAGATGAAAAGCAGGCAAAGTTTAGAGCAGCTTTAGCTAATCATGTCCCTACAGTGTCTGGAAAGGCTTTTTATACTACGCAAAGCAGAAGTCTTTTTCTTCTGTTTTCATCATGGGAATTTTCCATTTCAGCTTTCGTGATTGCTTGTTGTTACAGACATTTAGCTTGGTGATCATCTAGTCACTTTATCACTGTATCTGTTTTTAGCAGACCTTGATTTCTAGGTTTTTAAAAGATCAAAGTCATCAGTTTCCACCAGTTAAGGAATCATTCCCTGTCTGAGGCTTGAACGCAATACAGCTTCCACAGACATCTTTTAAGCCCACATCATCATGTGTAAACTATCATCATTCTTTTTTAAATGTATTTTGAGTAGCTGTTATCTTGCATGTCTGACAAAATCCCAAGCAAAATCCAAGCAGAAATGGAGGGATTACCATGTACACTGTTTTTTGAGATTCCCATTCCAAGGTTAAATTTTATACCAGAAATCACATACAGTTCCTGCAACTTCACACACAGGGACCTTCCCCTAATCTTTGTGATTCTGCTCTCCATGCATTACTGCTATGTTTCTTCAATCCCTCCAGAACAGAGTCTCTGCAGGGTTATCTCAGCTTTTTCTAGTCCTACTGCCAAAGGAAAGGGGTAAATATGAAAAAGTGCAGATCGTCAACAGGTCTGATTGTTTCCTGTCAGAGACGGTCAAATAAAACTTCAAAAGGAAGGATGAACAACTTCTTACGCTACAGTAAATGGAAATGTTTAAAGCATGTTGCCATGCAGACCCCACAGTTTGCACTGGCTCCTCACTGTATAGATCCTCCCCCAGATTTCTTGTTAATGAAGAATAGAACATCTGTTTGGGATGCTCCATCGATGCTTAATCCCACATCAAAGGGTTATTTCTGACAGTCTGCAGTGGAATACACCTGGGGTTGCAGTAAGTAAGTGCAGCAAGCAAGAAGTGGTTCAGCTCATCTTGATGGTGATTAGAGCAAAAAGTATTAAAAATAGCAGGCAAGCAGCTGTCACACAGTAGAGATAGTAGGTGACATACAAACTTTTTTTAAGTGATCAAGAAAGCTGCAACAAGGAAATGGGAAGAAGGCAAGAATGGCTTGATCAGTCATGACCTTCTTACAAACATTTAGGGCAATCACTGTATCAAAAAATAACCCAAGTATTGGCCAGTGTAAATCCTTAATTTTTGCCATATTAAAATGGCACCTCTATTTTGGATCAGAAAGCAAGCTGAAGACTTTGAGATATTGACTCATGCAAATCTCCATGTCTTAAAAGGCAGTGAAGCCCTATGTTCAGAATATTGAAGAAAAGTAGATATTGCTGTTGGAAAGCCTCTTACAACTTTACTCTAGTCACAGCAAGCATAAAAGTGGAAGGAGCAGAGGTAGGTCCTGAGAGCCAAAATATCTTCCCCAGGTGATGTGCTGGGAGCAGCAGGGAGTCAGCTGCTGAGTGCTTAACATGAATGAGGGCTTGAGAAGACCATCAGAAACTCCACTGAAAAGTCACTAATATTTAGATATAAAATATTGACCTTATGCCCACACATAAGAGACAGAAAAATGCTCCAGGAGCATGCAGTGCTCCACCAGCCTCTGTTTGGCTAAGGTCCTGTGCACACACCTGAAAGACAAATGCCTATAGAGTGATAAATGTCAGTTAAGTAGCCAATCTTTTCTACATAAGTAGCACTTACTCTTAAAACCTGCAGCATACCTGGCTTACTTTATACTGTAATATAAATCTTACCTTCGTAGTAAGCGTTCAGTGAATGTCAACACTGTCATTACGATGGAGCACAAAGACAAAGATATTCTTAGTCCCATCCATTTATTTTGTGATTTGTGATCCATCTGAACAGTACAGGAAGACGTTAGCTATGCTTTCCCACCGAATTGCATGTCCCTTTGGGGTAATCTCATTCACGCGCCAATTCCCTACTACATACATCACCGTCCAATCTCGCTTGTAGTGAGACTGGTTGTGATTGATCTGAACTCTGGGAATTCAGCTGGGATACTCGAGCATATGAGCTGTATGCCAGCCTGTGGCAAGAGGCACTCGATGCCGGGTTAGTGTAATTGGCAGAACTCACGGAAGAATATATTGACATGCAGACATAAAACTGATCAACATTCTTGTGTCTGCACAACAAAGAAATGCACACTGAGGCCCTTGGGGATCCTGGGTATATTTTGACAGTGTAAAACTTTAATAAATCGAGAGTGAATTAACTGTAGGTGAACTTTTATTCAGCATTTCTCCAAAAAGCTGTGTGTGTTTTTCAGAATTTGTTTGCAGAAAGGTAAGGAGAAAGAATATTCCTCTCACACATGTAATTAACACCATTCTTGCAAAAATGTACTCAGTTTGACACATTCAAAGCATTCTGGTAACTCTGTCTAATAGCAAAATCCTTCAACCCAGCTATGAAAAACAATTAGTTCATAATCTTGTTAAAAATGGCTTAGTACGAAATTTTAAGAATAAAATACTTAGTTGGCAGGCAGGCACCATATTTAAATCTGTATTTCATGGAAGACTTATAAAGTTTTTCAGGTCTAAAAAATTAATTAGCCCTTAAAATATTAAGAATCAAGAGTGTTCGGGAAAACATGAACCCACTAAATGATGCTGCTCTGATAACTGAAAGAGTTTGTTCAGCAACAAGAATGACAGAGGCAGCCTCTCTTCTGTGTTTTCCCAAAGTGTGACAAGTAGAAATTGGGAGAGATCACCTATGAAGGTAAAAGGACACAGATATTAGACCCATTCCTATGCCTCCCCAGCCCAGTATCCTCACTCCAACACGGACAAGTAGAGGATGCTTAGGAAAGGAATATAGGACAAGTATAACAGCATCCAAGCCCCTGGCAATCAGCAGTTTACAGATTTTTTTTTTATGCTAGAATTTTCATATTTAGTATCTAGGATTATTTTTTAACCATTTATTTGAATTTCCTCATGCTTTTGATGTTCCTCATATACTATGTCACCGGATTCCAAAGCTAAATGCTTGCACTGTTTGAAAAGGACTCCTTTTTTTGTTTGTAGCTACAACATAGTAATCTTATGATTGCTTCCTCATTCTCCATATCATTCCTTATTCTATTGACCTATATCACATCCACTTTTTTCCCCACTGAAGCTTACCAGTCTATTTCATCTCGCCTCAAAAGGGAGCAGTCCTTTGCCCCTGATCAGCCTCATTGGCATCTTCCGAACCATTTCTCTATCAATCACATTAATTTGGAGGTGGAAGCACCACAACAATCTGCAGTTTTCAAGATATTAGTGCTCCTAAATGACATAATGATGGTTCGTCCTTTATTTTCTATTCTTTCCC
>NW_010527927.1:13980-29652 GCF_000687285.1 Phaethon lepturus
TCTGTTTGCATTTTTGACTAGGCTGACATTTTCAGCGAGCTAACCACAAGGACTATGAGATGAGGTGTTAATGGTTAATTTAGAGTGATTGTGTATGTAATTTTCCACACCTACTGTACTTAGAACCACTGAATTTCACCTGCTGCTTTAACATACAATATTGTGCTATCTTTTTATAGCTTTTAACTTTAAGTTTAGATTTTATAATCCTGCATGGTATTGTGTTACCTGCAAATCTTATCACCCCAATCTTTAACCTCTTCACTATGCCATTTACAAATATGCAGAACAGAATAATCACGATGGTAAGGTCTTTTGATTGTGAAAACTGACACTTCTTTAAAGCATTTTTTGCCTCAAGTTTAATTTCTCACCTAGAAGACCCATTTTTTCTCATGCCACAACAGAGCCTTTACTGAAGCCTTTACTGTTGAAAGCTTTCTGAAAATGTCAGTATACTAACCAGATCACATTTATCTATATAGTCATTGACAGCTCCAGTGACCTGCAATAGATCTGTGAGGAATGGCTTCCTTCTACAATAGCCACACGGACCCTTCCCCGCTATATCATCATTATCCATGTGCCAACTAACCTTCACCATCCTTATTGCTTCCTTCCGTCTGCTCAATTGAACATGAGACTTGCTTGGTTACTTTCCAGGATCGTCCTTAAAGACTGGTGTCACACTTGCCACTTCCCATGCCTCTGCTACTCAGCAATTTACTGATTTAGGTAGCAGATTACATCCTGTAGCCACTAGTTCAGCAGCTTCATATCCAAATTCCTTTAGAGTTGAGGATGAAAACCACCTACTTCTAGTGGTTTCTTACTGTCTATTTAAACAGCTTGTAAAATCTTTGCCACTGACCTTGCCATTGGAGTCAGTTCCTCAGACTCACCCCTGTGGTGAGCAGACCCAGTGCGGGAGTTTTGCTGCCTGTCTCTTTAGTGAACATTGATGCAAAGAATTAATGTAATTATTTTATTTGGTCTTTTTGACCTTGTGCCCAAACTATCTTTTAAGACCTTGATTCTCTAACAGGCTCTGCACCTCTGGTATGTTTTTAGCTCTGAAATTTTAGCATTTTTCCTCCTCAAAATCCTTTTGTGGTTTTATGTTTAACTTGTCAGAGTTTATATTCTTTTCTGTTTTCCTTTGTGGGTGCAACTTTGGACGAAGCAGTCTCCATGAACATTTATGCCTATAGGTTTCTATGGAGGATCTGTAAAATTGACTTGTCAAGTCTTGAACTGACTTTGCTTTTGCCTAATGGGAACTTGCTGAGACCATCAAGAAGATACAATTTTCTTCTTCCTTTTTAACAGTCTTTACCGGTTTCTACCAATGACTGTAGTGGTAAAATAGATAGTACATTATGCTACACGGAGTCATCCTACCTCTATTTTAAAAAAAGTAATGGTGTATCAATTAACTCCAGTAAGATAATTAATTTTCCTTTCCTCTTTGACACCTTTAATTCACACATACATGGATTATTTTTCAGCAATGTTGCAGAAGGCATGAAGTCTACTGTGGACCAGAAGTCTTGCCAGCCACCCACCAATGCAAACTCCATTTCTCTCTCCTGCACTCCCCTTTCTCTGCAGACACTCGGTCATGCACATTTTCTGATTTCCAAGCTCTCTTTCTGTAATAGCACTTCTAATGTTTCCCCTGTCAGAAAAAGGGGGAAATCTGAAAAGAAAAGAAAATCTAGAGCACCTGCTGAGGAGTGAAAGCTATTTCGTGCTCTGCATGAGCTCAGTCCATGTCCTGTGGCCCCTCTCTTGCCTGCAGTGTGCCCCCCTTTTTGGGCAGGAGACAAGAGCCTCCAAATAGCCAGCCTGTGCCTAACTCCAAGCAATTATATTAGGGCTTGGCATACTTGAAAATTCACCAAAATAGATATTCTGGAGTTGCTGTTCAGTCTCTGAGTATAGACAATCTCTCAGCCTTTTGGACTCATTAACAATAACAACAGCAACGAATAATATGCAAAAAATGTTTCAGTTATAAAAATAGAATGCCCATATAGAAGGAATTAAGTGTAATTAGTCTCTTTCCTGAGCTTTAATTATAAAATACATTAATAAAATGATAGATAGCAATGTCCTCTGCACAAATCATTTGAGGCTGCTTTTATCATTGGATTTCCTCATTTAACATAGAATGAAAATGTACATACACAATTAATTTCATTTCATGCAATGGGGAACTATACAGCTGCTTAGACACCATCCCTTACGTGCTGACGGAGGCAAACGTACACAAGGCTATCATCAGTAGATGTAAAGTACATTTAAGCAAGGAAAAAACTCTTTACTACATTAAAGCTATACGTATTTCCTTCTGATTTAGCCTGCTTCTGAAATTCTGTTTATATGTATGGCCTTTTTTAACAAGACAGGTAATAATTACTATAAAATATGTCCAGAAAAAAGACTTGGCAGCTAAACTTACATGCACTAGAGGAACTTTATTCTAACGATTTGGAGAAGCTTTACAATTTTCTTTCTAATTAACCTATCAATAGTGATGTCACTTAAACACTCCTTAGGAATATTATCTTCTCATTATTGCCAGAAAACATGCTGCCCAATTTTATAGCTCGGTTGTTCTTACGCATGGATGGAGCGTCTGAATTAACTTGAACTGAAACGAATTTTTTTAAGAGACACTTCCCATACACACAAACTACTTTCATAATTACATTTAAATCAGTGATATTCAACTTTAAAAACATTAAGGGGAGAAGAAGCATTCAGTGTTTACTTTGTGCTTGCACATTGTAAGAATATAATAGAGGAGCATTCCCTTTATCGAACACCATCGGGTCAGGAGGAGAACCGGTGGGTTTGGGTAGGCATTTATCCCAGAGAGCATGGAAATTCAGCCAGGGTCGAGCTCTGCAGGAAGAAAGAAACACAATGCAAAACCAATGTGTGTAGAATCGCCAGATTCATAGCTGCAAAGAGCAGGTTTCTTCAGAATAAATGCAGCTCGGGCAGCATCCATGCAAGCTTCCCAGGCTGGCTTGCCAATGCGCTTCAACCTTAAGCTGGTGGGAACGTCTGGAGGGTGTGGAGGCCCAACACTCCGGCTTTGTAGTCTTTGCTGAAGGCTGCCAGGAAGGTTACAAATCAGAGCTGATGCCAGTCCGGGGGGTGCCCCGCGATGCGGGGCCTGTCTGCTGGGAGTGGGAAGGGGTCCATGGGTTCGTTTCGCATGACCGGCCGCCAAACAGCTGCCAGCCTTGCAACGGGATGCATTCGCCTCAGCTCCACGCACGGATCCCGTGTAACGGCACCCTCAAATTAATATTTATGCCAAAGACGGTCTGTGGCTTTGTGAGATTAAAATACTGGATTTCAAGGGCTGTGCTCTCAACCCTGCTATTTGTGGATTTAAAATTTGGTGATCAAGATGCCTGTGTCCTCTCAGGCTGTCAGGCAAAAATTGTACCTGAATGGCATGGGAACTGAAGGTATTATTTCAGGGATGGATAACTCTCTAGATGTAGGGAATTGTTTTTCCTGTTAATTTCTTGACATAAATGAAATCAGTAAAGTGTAAAATGACAGAGGACCTAAATGTCATGCAAAATTATAGTCTTGCTACATTGGAGTTTATCTTTTAAAATATTTTGGTGTTTTATCTGAAAAGCTTTATATCTCTACAGAAAGCAGCTTGCTGAAATGCCTCTTAAAAATAATGGTCTGATATTCAAATGTGTCTCCATGAAAGCAGCTAATGCCACAGGGTCATAGCCAATAAAACATTTAGACACTCAAAGCTTGGCACTGCAACGCCTGTTAGGTGGCTCATGTCCTGCTAGATGCAGAGGGAAGATTAAATGTGTGAGAATTATATCCAAGCAGCCTGGAAGATAAGTATAAAAGACAACAAGAAAAGGTAACATAAATATATTAAAAGAAATATGAAGAACAGGAAAAAAAGAGGTCCATTTCTTGCTGAGAATGTGGAGAAGGCAGAAATATTCAATGCTTTCTTTGTATCAGTCTTCACTGAGGTGTTAGGAAGGACCATAAACTTACTATATCAACTTCAAAAAAGATAAATTAGCATAAATCAGAATAAGGAGAAAACTGCTTAAAGCATACTTAGATTCAAGTCAACTGAACCTCCTGATGTTCATGTATGCTCAATGACTAAGGGAAAGTAATTTCTAGACTATTAGTAACTATGTCCAAGAATTTATGGAAGACAAGAAAGTTAGTAGCAGACTAGAGAAAGGAAAACATATTCTCTATTTTTAAAGTCAAATAATAAAGAAAAGTTCTTTTAATTTTCGTTCTCAGAAATAATCTGTGACAAGTTATCAAAAAGTTGAAAAAATCCAACAACAGGTAAATTGTGGAAAGGAAATCCTGTCATATCAGTCTAATTCTCATTTCTTATTTCTGATTTTCATTTTGATTTCTTTGTGGGAAAAGGGGAAGGAGAATGTATGAAGCGTCTTTTTTTCGCCTTTCAACACCACCTTGTATGAAATCCACAGAGACAGGACGAGGAAATAGAGTTTAGGTGGAATCACTGTAATGTGGTTACTGAAAATAATCCCTCTCAAAGGCCGCTCTGGATGGTTTTCTCCTGAATAGTAATTACAAGTCTGAAATTACAAGTGTGGTCCTGAGGTGCCTGGGATGAAACCAGTTTGATTCAATAATTTTATTAATAATTGGAGACCTATTGATAAACTATAAAATGAAATTTGCTGATGCCAAGATGTCACTATTCATGGAGAGATTAAAAGGACTTTGAGGAACTGACTTAGATTTCAAAATGAAAATTTCATACTAAAGCAGTCAATCTGATAAAATGCACTGAGGTTCTCAGTTTAGGGCAGAGAAATCAGATGCACAATGTAAAATGGGGGATATCTGCCTAGAGAGTACCGCTGGGGATAATCTCGGAATCCAAGCTAACCAAGAATCACAAATCTGATGTGTTACAAAAAGGCAAAGGTCTAATTCTGGCAACATTATTAGTAAGTGTTTCTCCCACAGGGGAAGAATGTTATCATTTTGGTCGGTTCAGCCTACCCCCCACCTTGGTAATATCTCCAGTTTGGAGACTGCAGACAGACTAGCAAAGATCCAGAAAAGAAGCATAGAGAAATGTCATGTGTGGTGTAAAACTGCAGGAATCAGCTTTTGATCCTGGAAAGAGAGTAACGAGGATCCCATATAATAAGCTCTGGGTTCTTTTGGGGCTGTTTCTACGCTTACCATTACCTCTGGCTTCACCTTGGTGCATCTGTAATGCATGTGGGTATATCTAAGCTCTTCTTAAACAATCACTGGATTTAAAAAAGACAGACATAGCCCCACAATATCTAAAAATCTGTTCCACAATAGAAAAGAGGAGAGAGCGAGCACATTGAATGCCTGGAGAGAGAGAAAGCATACAGCATGGCTTCCTCCCATATCAGATGTCAGGGAATCTACATTGGCGAGGGGAAGGAAGGGGAGGCTATAAATGTTTAACTGCAGCAAAAATAAGAATAGGAATTTGTACCTTATGAGACACATGGGGAACCGCTCAGTCAAGTTTTTCTCTTTTGTCTGGATTCTCTAGATATGAGTGTAATGCCCAACTGAAGCTTTTCTCGGCGTAAAAATGTTGGCAACTTTTTGCTTCTGTGGTGTTTTTCTTCTCTAATGAGAGCTGGGCTTGTGCTGCAAAGGCAGTATAATTCAGTTATGCATCAGTCAGCCACAAGACACGAATGCATGGAACACAATTAACCTGCTGCTTCTGCAACTGTTCGTTTTAACTCTGGCCTCACACCTTCTGATGGGAATTTCAGAGTACCTAATTTTGGCAGCCTTGTTTCTCTCCCTTCCTTTGGTCACATAACCAAGATGCTGGCGTTTTTTAAGCTTTCCCAAGTTATTTTCATGTAAAATTTTATATTAAAAGTGGGAACTATCAAATCAGCTACATGCTGCCTACAGAGAAGAAAAATTTTAATCCACTGAAATACAGAAATTAATGCAAGATAGTTACATTAATACAAGATAATACATTAATACAAGTTCCTGCGTATTGACAAATGAGAACAGAAGAAAGGCAAATAGCAAGGGAATATGTGACATTAACTTAACCTTTTTACGTACTAAACTGTATTAAAATTTCTTTCTGTCTTTCTGCTCCAGAGTGCAGAGGATATTACCTGAAGGACTGTGCTTTCTTCAGTACTCAACGTCTATTTATCAAGGAGTGTTAAAAACACCTCCTTCATTTGATCTAATCTGGCACTTCTCTCAAAACATGCTAACAAGATCATTTTAAGTACCTTCTGCAAAGCATGGTCTATCCAGGCAGCGTGACACAAAAAGGAACTGTCTTTAAGGCTTTGGAAAATCTGAGTTTACTTTTATAGGATTTCTACCAGAGTTTAATTGTTTCATGACATTTAGAAACAGATTTTCCCAAACTGGTCAAATTTTGTCTGTATTTGGCCTGACTAGTACCCTTGTGGGGATGCTACAAATGCATCTTCTGTCTGTGCTACTGAAGTGGTAAGGGAGATTTTCCATTTTTGTTCTGAGCGTGTGCAGCAACTGCATCCTACCAACCTCTCCAAAAGTCAGGGTGATGCAAACAGCCCTGCACGGCCAAACCCAGGGGCAATCTTTCCATCATCCAGAGGGCACCTGCACTGTGTGTCACTGTGGCCTGGAGGTCACCAGAAGTGTCTGAAAATGTGTACTGCATGGTAAAACCAAACACATCCCTCCTAACTGAGAAAATCCACTAAGGAAGAAATTTGCACTGTAAAAATAAGGCCTTTTTGCACAAAATAATCCCTAATTTTTTGCCCCCACTGCTCAGCCTGCAGCATTTACAAAGTGTGATAACAAGACTGAGAGGTTTTATTTGGATCAATGGCTTTTTAGTTAAGTGCTGGCATAGATCGTGTATGGGATCCTGGGAGAGTTCTTAAAATAAGCTGCAACTTCTATTGACAAGGTATGAATTCCTATTGACAAACACTGCCATAGTGCTTTTTAGTGGCATTCTTTCTGTCTCTGAACAAAAGTAGGGACTAGATAACTCCTTGATATCCCTTCCAGTTCTCTTTGATGCTAGGAGTCTTGTTGATATTTCATATTATGCACATTTATTTGGTGAATACTATATTTCAGACTCGGGAAGGAAGGAAAGCCTCTGAACTTCTAGTTGACAGAAATACAATAGTAGCACAGAAAACATACAAAACAAAACATTTCAATGTCCAAGGCCAGCAAAGAGCTGGTTTTGTCAATGCAGGCTTGTAAGAGGAAAAGGAAGTGCCCATCATCTTGAAATCTGTATAGTATCCTTAAAACCCTCTCTAGGACATACCCAACATTGTTATTTTAGTGCAGTGGGTACAGGCGTGAGGAAGCCGCAGATGCAGCACGAGGCAGGTGTGATCCTGTTGAGCAGACATGCTCCTCTGGCTCTGACAAACGAGTTTGCTGAACCCTCTCAACTGAGACCCCCACGCACCCCTCTTGGCGGCCCATGGCCCGGACCCACACCTCGGGCAGCACCAGGAGATCAGCCCTCCACCCCTCCTGGGCTTCACCTGGGTCACCCCTGCGGTGGGGCTGGGAGGCTGCTGCAACGCAGCTGCAAAGTACGACCTGCAAGGGCTGTGGCACCGCTAATACGAGGCTCACGCGTTGCCTCACCGTGTTGCTTGTTTAACTCTCTCACCAAAAAAGCGGGTGGCTGTGGTACTGCAGCACCGAACACGCTGCACAGCTGCTGCTTACTACACCTGCTGTCCACCGTGCCAGCCGGGCACAGCAGAAAGCAACTGCTCCCTTATTCATGGAGAAAGCGTCCAGCATCGAAAACCAGCTCTTCTCTCGGAGAGAAGAGCCGAACCGAAACATCCCGGCAGGAGGCAAAGCTGGGAGGGAGACCAGCGTGGATGGGGGACGCAGACATCAGAGACCCATTTTACAGCTGTAGAAATAGAGACAGAAAATAATGAAGTTAACTCTGACTGGAAAGCCGGCCGGCAGACGAGTGGCAGAAATCTGTAATCAGAGCCTTGGGGTCGGCTACTCTAACTAGACGGCTCAGCCGCGGGCTGTGCTTCCTCCAAGCAAAATCCTTCTGTTGATAAATAGTTCCAAGTACGCTCTTGTAAGAACTCCAGAAAATCTGCGTGATCTGTGCCATGGCCACTAACCTTTCTTTGTTCAATAGTTTGCTTCATAACAATGCTTAATTGGGTGTGAAACTTTGCTACCAAGATTTGGATGTTTAAATGATGGATCTTTGTCTTTGTGCTCTCAACCCCTCTTTTCTCTATGAAAACAGTGAGTTAAATGCAGCAACCGTCTTCTCAGACCCGTACAACACTGCAAATGAAGGGGTAGCACAGATAACTTTTCCAGTGATTCCAACATATTGAGCAATTAAAAAAAACCTCTTACGTGTAGAAGACATGAGGCAAGTTACAAATGCATTATACTGATTTCAGCAGAGGACGAGCAGCACTTGATATACCACATTCAGTATCCACTTTGGAGGTTATTTAATGTGCTGGTAATATCCCTCAGACAGACAGGAACAAATTTACCTTGATGTGTCTGTCTGTCATTCAAGAAACCCGTGATCCATTGAATATGTCTCTTTCTGAAACGCTCATTTTACTGCAATCCTGTCTGACTCAATATTCTTCTTACCTGACAGGTAGGAGATCAAATAATTGAAATCAATGGAGAAAGCACAAGGGACATGACACATGCCAGAGCAATAGAGCTAATAAAGTCTGGTGGCAGGAGAGTGCGACTGCTATTGAAACGCGGAACAGGCCAGGTCCCAGAATATGGTGGGTTTTTTATCATCTTTACATTTTTCTATGTGCATGAACCTATATAAATTAATTATATTGCTTTTGAGTTAAGTAGCAATTGCAGATATTTATATTGTAATGTCCTGGGGCACATTAATATGGGCTTAAGTGTTTACCTGAGTATAGGTGGACGTGCTCACATGTTTAAGTGCTTCCTTAGCTCAAGACCATATATGTGTATACATCACCGTCGTCTGCCCTCCTGCCACAAGGCAATGTCTTATAAGATGTGCATTGGAGGAAGCACTTTGAACTTTTTAGGGGACATCTCTGAGTGTGCTGGGAGTTGCTGATTTGCCCATAGACTGTCCTTTTCTTCCTCTGTTGGTACTTCTCTGCACATTTTGAATCCCAGCAGATGATCTTGTTGCCATGCAATTCAAGGGCTCAGGTTTAAACTCAAAGCATTAACAAGAATGTACTTTGTTTGCAACCTCGCCCATTATACTGACAACATACAGGGATGATCAAGTAGAAGCCAACTCTGAACAAAAAAGGAGACTTTGCTCATTATGGTGAGAAAGCAGGATCTGTTCTTCTCATGTTTTGTTTCAGGGGGACTTCTAGGACTTTTCTGAGTATTTCAAAAAGCATGAGTCATTTAGACAATATAGAAGCCTTATTTCACTACTGAAATTACAAGAAGTAAAAATAAATTATCCAGAGGTAATTCAAAGATAAAAAACTCTTTTTTAAAAAAACTGAAATCAGGATTTACTCTGAAGTGTGGTGTGACAATGTCATATATTTACATAAGGTCTATGATGTGCACAGCTGGGCATGAAATCTCACAGGAAAAGTTTTTTTTAAATGAAAATTCCTTTCCTTCCTTATGCTAGGAGGTCCAAAACTCTATTAAACTTTTCTAATGTTACTTTTGAAGTTCCAGCATCACTTCCCATCAGAATCAGAAATTGCAGTATCATATAAAAAAATCAAAGTAGTATTTAAGCTTAACTGTAGGGTCAGGTCAGTCTTTGTAACTAACATAAATTCCTTACCTCTGCTGGAGACATTAAAGTCAGCTCCACTGAAAGTCAGAGTTTTGCCAGCAATTACCATGTCAGTATACATGGTAATTGCACCATTTTCTTCTCTAACCTAGAGCCAGTTCTGTGGTTGGGGCAATACTCAGGATAGTGCTTGTTGAGTTTTTTTCAGCTTTCAAGTGCTTCTGAATAAGAACAGCAGAGATGGGCCATGGCCCACTCATCTGGTGATAAAGTTAGTAAGCTATACTTTTGGTGAGCAGGAACAAAACCAAAATGGCTTTTGGGGATTATGATAAATTGGTACTAAGACATTTAATATCTAGTTCAACCAATGTATAATCCTTTCAGGGAGACAACAACAGAGATTCAGACCACTTCCAAACCTCTTTTGTAGGTACAGGTGCATCAATTTTAATGAAAGAACTGATACAGCGATAGTAATCCTATAGTACCTTGGGAGGGTCACAGGAGGCTGCTATGAGCAAATAATCGATTGCAGTTCAGATCCATTTCAAATCTGTCTTTCTTAAGATGCCAGTTCTGGATGGCTCTTAAATCTAGGCTTACTGGAGATCCAAAATAAATTTCTATATTTATATAATCTTATAAATCTGTACCTTATTCCAGAATCATAAGAAAATGTAAATAGATTTTTTAAACGTTCAGTGTAAATAACATTGTTTTGAGAAAACAAATCTCCCAAAAGGTGTAAATGTGCATGAGCCTTCCCTTCCCCAGAAGAACGTGAGTAGCAGGTACGGGTAAACCACTATAAATCTGGGCAGAGTTTATAGGTGTAACAGAAAGAAACAACACAGCTTCACAGGACTGTTTAAAGCCATGCTCACCATTTGGAAAGGCATTTGGAGTGCTTAGCATTAGTTGTGTAAAAATGCAGATCACTGCAATATAAAGGTTGCTACAAAGAAGTGCTGTTTAATCAGATTATTTTCCTACCTGCATCCCCAGTTTACAGCTCCATACAGGAGGAGAACTAAGTAGTAAAAGTATTCAGGAATTACTTTCTAATGTAAACACAACCTACGGAAAGCATCACATGTGCATTATGCAAGCAGAGAAATGATAGTGCTATATCAAGTCTGCAGGCAGACTGAAAGCAAAATAAGAAGATACCTGTTGAAATTAACTGAGATATTAAAGTCCTCCCCAGGTCATTTCCCAAAGCAATGAGAAATAGTCTAAGAACAAACAGAAGGTGCCTATAAAAACCAACAGCAGCCTGCTTAGGAAGTTAAAAACAGAACTTAACAAACAGAAATTATTAAAACCAAAGGGCATGCCTCGAGAAGGCCAGAATCTCAAGGATAAGTCATCATGCTGCTAAAAACAACTGTCAGAGTATTAATGACAGAGACCCCCAGAAACTAAAGTCCTTTCCAAGTAATGGAAAACTGAACACAGAAAAGACTGTGACCATAAGCTTGAGGACAAAATGGTCCTGAGGACAGTAGACAAACCAGTCAATATTTAGTAGTTCCCTTGTCTTCCCACCAGAATTGCATGACTGACATGTAACAAGACTCATATGGTTGGACTTGATGATCCTAAAGGTCTTTTCCAACCTTAATGATTCCATGATTCTGTGAAGACTAATTGGAGCTTTTTTTACTGATATAATCAGACATGTTTGGGGGTTTTTTTAGCAAGCACATGTCAGAAGTATTTCTTATTTTCCTCATGGTCCAACTCTGGAGACCATCAGTGCGAAATAAGACTTGGTTGAGTATAAAAATGCAAGGCTGGAGGACTGAGCTAGTACCTGGATTGCAATGGTGTTGTGCAGCAGAAGCCTAGGGAGAAATATAAAAACAAAGCAAGTGTACCGGGGGCCTCTCCTGGATATTCTCTCTTGGTCTCTGACATGCAAAATGGTCAGGGACTTCCCAAGTCAGTTGTAGTAACCCTGTGTTTAAAGACCTTTCCAACAGCAGTGGCATTCAGACTCACAGCGTTATAAAGAAGGAAGCTTACCTAGAACCACCTAAACCAATCAGCCAAAACCTACCACATGATTGTCTCACAGTCTTCAACTTTTGTATTTTCCTTGTGCAATATGATCAATGCTTTTTAAATTCCAGAGCCGTGTTGCTGTTAGTACAAGTATATCTTAAGTGCAAGAAATATCAGTGTTTGAATGAGGATGTGATCAACATCAGTAAAAGCAATGTTAAAGAAAAATCAACGGTAAGAAAGTGATCTGTGAAAGAAAAGAATGTGTATAGAAAAGAAGAAAGCACTTGGTGAAGAAACTAGGAACAAGCTCCTGGCAGGGGTATAAATCTCCTGAATGGGTTATGTCAGTTTATGCTGCCAGGAAATCTGTCCCTACAAGTACGTCTCAGAAAATTCTGGCTGAGCTGAAGCACTAGTTAAACCTCAGGAAAGAAATAAAGTGTGTTGTAAATGCATCATTTACCTTAACTCCAGCTGCTGATTTTGCTTGAAAACAAACGCCAAAGATCCCAAAGCACTTAAAAGGGAAAAATCCCCATGTAGTGTGCACGGTAGCATCAGGATATATGGGAAGGAGCATGGATGTGATTAATGCTCCAATACGGTAGCTGATTTCACAGCAAGGTGCAACAAAAGAAGCTTAGAAAACAGGTGTTTTATCACCCAGCATCTCAGAACGTGTTTGCTGAGGCTAAGGATAGCCAGAGGATCTGTGCTTACACTGAAGGTGAATTACCACGGCTCATCCAAACCCGAAGGACTTAGCATCATGTTTCATAGGAAATAGTCTGCCAGCCATGTTTTCCAAAGAACCAAGTCATAGTAAGAAATCATACTACTGTGCAAGAAAGACTAGAAGTACTGCTGGGAATCCTGATCCCGAAACGTGCTTAACACCCAGGCAGTCCAGCTGGAGTCAGTGTGAGGTTTCATACACGTCACAGGACATGAAACTCACAGTCATCACTGTAGCACTGAGCCCTTCTCAGCCCGGCATTAAATACAATTTGAATAAAATGACAAACCAAGGTTTTTCTTGCAATGGCTGCCTAATTCCCCATGTATCCCTCTACTTGAGAGGTTATGGACTTCAGCAGTAGCAACTGGGTGTGCAGCACTTCTAAAAATCTGTTTGCTCACACTCTGGGAGCCTAATTACAGATGCTCACATATTTCAGGCCTTAGCCACAGCTGTATAAACACCATCAGAAGGACATCTACATTGCACAGACAAATATTGGGATGAAACGGCATCCCTAAAGGCAAAATGTGGGAAAACTGTTCACAAAATCCCAAAATAGTAACATTAAAGATTAAGTAAAACTAAGAAATCAGAGCCTTTCCATCCAGCAATGAGATCTGCAAGAGGCAAGTTAATTCTAATGATGGATCAGCCCCAGGAAGCTACAGTTTTCTCTGAAAACAACCACTGTTTTCTCTAAATGCCTATGGAAGAAGGTCCCTAGGAAAGCCTGGGATGTTTCATTCTCAGTCCCAGCAGCCTTGGCAGCTTGCTTCCTCTGGCTTACTGCTCCTAGCATTTCCCAGCTGGAGCTTTGATCACTCAAAGTTACATTAAAAAATACATTCCTAGAAGTATCTGAAAGCAATGAGTCTTATAACGAAATAATTGCAAACAGAACGTAAAGGTGGAGGAGGCTGAGGCATGATTAACGCTCCATCCCTCTGGCAAGGCACAACCTCCTTCCCCAGATTCTTTCTGTCTGGCACTGCAGAGGGAGCAGAAACACTGAATTTCACCGGTGAGAAACATCTAGAAGAAAGCTAATTCATTTCCCGTCCCATTTTCACAGCAGGACTTCAAAATCATACTTTCCATCAAGGTTTGTAGTTTTTCACTTAGTTTCAAGTTGCTTAAGAGCTCCTGCAGAAAGTTGTAAGTTTTAGAGGTTCCAGCCCATCATACTGAGATTTTGGAACACTCTTCCATTGACCTGTCTTGGAAATCTGGATCTGGCCCTAAGTGTGTTGGGTCACGGCGTGGCACTAACACACACGGAGTCGCGAGAACCAGAATCAATGAGTTTCGGTGAACATGAACAAGAAATCTGTGTCTTCGGGATGGTTGGCAGCTATGTGGATTTACACAATGGTAGTTCTTTTCCTCTCTTCCCCTTTGTTTGACTTTTTGTTAAATGACGTGTCCCAGGGTTGCATTGTGCATTTTTGGAACCTCTGTTGCTTCACATGATGCTAAATTATGTACAAAACTCACCCCATGGGTTCATGACATCACAGAACTAGAGTTTAGATTAATTTTCGGCTATTTAAGGAAGGAAGAGTTATATATGTAAAAAGAAAAGTTTGGTATACACAAAATCATTGCTGGTTAACAGATAAAAGCTACAAGTTATTTAGCAGTAAGTCATTTCTGAAGGGCCTTGAAGAAACCCTCCGCTCATGTGTCAGCACTACTCCAACAAAAGCAAAAAATGTCAGAGTTGATACCAATACAAGGATTTTTCATACAAATGAATTGGCACAGTACTGAAATGCATTAAATCCTTCGCTTTTGATTTGCTATGACTCCTTCAAAAAGCACCTCAAGATGTACTCCACATCTGTAGTCCAGGTGAATCTATATCCTGAATATATATGCACAGTAGTTTCAGTCATCCACTAATATTTAGACTTACGGCATGCTTATTTGTCTTGGCTTTACAGAAATACTTCTTTCCTGTTATATATAAGCTTTTTACTCAGTTCTTCTAAACTTACTAAGAATTCTCTGTTCTAACAATAGTACAATATCTGTATGTCACTGGTTCTGTTAATTCTAATGATTGGTCCTAGGCTGTTCCTCCCCTTCCTTTAGGAATGGTACCTTCCAGTCTCTCCATGTGCATGAAAAGTGACAAGCATGGGTCCCCATATTTCTACTTACTGGGCCACCCTAAAGACACGGTTTGTAGACTCTGCATGTGTATTATCTTTCTCTAATACGCTTTTGTTTCTCACAACTGTTATTAGCGTCTTTTCCAACTTTTTCTTACACACTAGCTCGCTCAGTAGTTTCTAGAGTATTTGGCTTTTCATTCAAAACCAATTATCTTAGATATCAAAGCAGCTATGCGTTTTACAACTGTATGTTAATATCCTAGATAACTGGTTCTTCATGTTACATTGCTGTTAGTGCAAGAAACATAGCCATAGGTCTGCTATATACCTACCTTTCCTCAGGACAAAAATTTATCCACTGAATTTGGCTTTTCAGGTAAAAAATCTTAAACCTTTGGGAACCAAGGCCATAATTTTCCCTTTCCTTATGGTACTTGGCTTGCAAAAATATTAGTAATGTGAAGGTGGAAGGTAGGTGCTGATCTCAAACAATATTTATATGCAGCCTCTTGAAGAAATAACTAATGTAAAATTGAAGACTTTTTGGAACGTGCTGTGAGGTGATGCTCATTTTTTAAAACCAGTGGCTATGCTGAATTTACACATAGCACTTTGCACTTAATTTCAAGCTATTTTCTTCGTAAATCAGATCCAGCTGCACAGATTTTTCAGATACATCAAATTTGTTATACAGAGTCATGGCCCAGAAAAGATACCAAAGGAAAATAAAAAACTTGGTTTTCCTGTTTTTTTCTCGATTGCTGTCATCACAGAAAACGCAGAAGTGTTCAGATGCATTAAGTCTGTCTCCTGTTGACTTTGCACAATGTAGCATATTTGCTAAAATTGTAAGGCCTGTGTCACGGTGTTGAAGTAGACAGATTGGAAAGAGAAAGGGAGTTATACCCAAAGGTATCCTCCCAGCCCCTGAGCTTCGAGCAGCCCCTCCAGCGTGACGCCCA
>NW_010527927.1:29683-51150 GCF_000687285.1 Phaethon lepturus
GGACCAAGCTGTGTTTACGGTATCGGTCTGTGCATGCAAATCCGGGTGACCTAATCGATTGCTTGGGTGTGTTTCCAGTCACAACTTATTTCCGATTTGTGTCTATAAATAAGAAACATTTTTAACACAGACTTGTCCCTATACTTTGCTAGTGCAGGGCTGGACATATCTAGAGGCCATTTGAAAATTGTACCCATGTTGTTCAGGCACATATGGCACCACTGGAGACCTTCTAGCAACAAAGTTCCTGTAGCATATAGAAATCTGAATTACACCATTCCTTGCACTCATTCTCACCTTAATTCCGCTTTGCTCTTCATTAAAGCAGTTCAGAGAGATCATGAGGTTAAAAATCCAGGCTGACATTAGGGCCATTTTGGAAGTCCCAGTTGTCAAGCATAGGAAGTTCAGTGAAATACAGTTCTGCCACAAGTGTTAGATATTTATAACCACAATTTTTTATGCATTATCTTTATTTTTCTTCCTATAGCATAACAGACACAGGAAATAAGTCTTTTTTCCTGAAATAAGTAGGAACATAAATCCTCTTTAAATACAGCTAAAGTTAGTTTTGCGGTCACTCAGCTGTGAATGGTTCTGATTGATTATTTTTTGGCAGGAAGTGTTAGAACAGAATTTTTTCCCAGTAAAATAATATCCAGAAAATCAAAAGCAATTTAGTTTGGGCCATCACCAAAACTGAAATACTTGATTGATAAAAAAGTAATATCAGGTCAAATGAAAATATGTGTGTTATAAAATGTTTCCATTTCAGGTCTTTGTAATGAAAGGGTTTTCCCCTCAAATGAGGGGAAGCATTTTCCTGAAGAGCCAGTTTTTGCAATGGGGCTTTTTCCAGCCAACATGGTGGCTGTGCTACCATTCACTAGAGCACTGACCAAGGATGTAAGTCACATTTCCTGATGTAGAACAGATAAATTGCCCATTCTAGCATGCCTTAGGAGAGGCCCCCACCACAACACCATAGTGCAGTCTGTTCTGAGTCCACCTGCCTCCCACAGCAATCATTCTGTTTTGTATAAATAATCTCTTATGGAATATGATCAGCAGGCTTACTCGAAGTCAGATATAGCACAGGAAAGATGCAGGTGCTAGAAGGTGGTTTAGAAAGTACATCCAGATCAAGTGATTTCTTTTGCCTGTGCTTTCTTGCACCATGGGTTTGGTAACCCTTACTAGTGACCACTGCATTTATATTTGCAAAACTAGATAAAAAATTGGGAGCTTATCCTGTCTTTTTATTGTTTGAATACAGTTAGATCCTTCAGAAATCACCAGTCAGCTGCAAATTTTTTCTAGTTCTTTAATTCTGTTATCATGTCTGAAGATTTTCTGTTTGTCCAACAAATGGCTAGAGCATCTTGGCCTGTACATTCAAGGCAGATACTTCTACCTGTTCAGAGTGCTGATCAGACAATCCAGTTCATCCTATATTTAATGCTCATTTTATAAATCTCTAGGTTGGGTGTTATTCGAAACTTGAACTACCCCCATATCATTCATCTGATGTGAGTGCAAAAATCAATAGTCATTTTGGAAAAGTGCCCTTTCCTTCTGTGACCAGCTTGGTGGAACTGCAAACATTCATTCATATTCCTGTTGCATTTCCAATACCACCTTCTTATTTCTAGCAATACCAATTTAATTTCAGGAACCTGCAGTGTGTAAAAAAAAAAAAAAAGTTAACTAAATGAATCAATATACTGGTTAATAAAATTGGTCTAAACCATCAGGCAATTTGAATACGGGCTCCCAAAGGTCCTAGTTTCTTTATTGCTATGTGTAAAAACTATTCAAGGACAAAATTGAATATTAAAATTTGCTTTATAAACATGTCTTTAGTATTTAATAAATATGTAGCAGCTGGCAAGAAAGTAGAACATCCTTCTGTTAAATAACAGTGTATGTATATGTATATGTGGGTGCATATAGTTATTTCTGTCTTACAGCAAATTTCTATTTTAAAAGATATATAGACCTTTTACATAGGTGTCCCTTGATATAGAAATAGAAAACACAGTTTTGAAAGAAAGAAGGACACATGGGAAGACATTTTCAGATTTGGGGCAATGTTTTTGAGCTTCCAGGGAAGAGATACCTTTTCCTTACTTTTTAAGTGCAAAAATACTGAGTCCCTTCCACAGTCCTAAACGTTGCTTTGGCATTTACATTCCCAGTGGCTTTGGCAGGTCCAGCTGAATTCTCTAACCCATGCTTCCCCCATCTGTGAAAAGGGGATAGTAATATTTACTTACCTATCTCATGGGAGTGTTATGGGGATTAATTATTTAATGCTTGAAAAGCACTTTAAAGATTAAAATTCCTAGTTGATTACTCAGTATTACTATTAAAGCAGAATCTCACTAATCCACGTGCATTATAATCCACACCAAAGTTGGCAGTGTCCCTCTACATCTGAGCAAAGATTTAATAATAAGGCTGTTGAGCAAGTTCTCTTATTACTAAGGCTTAATTATTATAATATAATATTCCGGAGTAGATTTATTCGTATGGTGTAAAGTGTAGATAATTACAGCTAAACTACAGTGAATAAAACAGATGAACAAACATTATCCCTGGTTTTGTTCACATAAACTGGCAGGCAGACTCACCAGCCAAAGAAGGGAAAAGTCCCACCCACAAATCTTTTTCTAACTTTTTTTTTGTGGCTTCCCATATTTCTATCCAGTTAACAGTATTAGAAGATAAGCACCCAAAATACAGGGCCTGAAAGAATGCAGCCATCCCTCTGTCTCCATAGCATCACTTTGTCCTTTCTTCATGTAATCCAGAGAAATTCCTATTTCCTTCATACTCTGTAGAAGGACCCGGAAACTATTGTGTGTCCTCCTCTGGCTTGACAGGAACAAGAACATTTTATCTTTTCACCTCCTGACAAAGACTCCGTCTCTAAGAATATCAGATGAACTTCGGATACAAAGGCTTTGAACTCATTTACATGATTTTTTAATTGATCTGTGGTTATCCAGGAGGAAAATGTCTGGGTATTTAGCTCGCTTAAAAGAAACTATAAGCAGCCATCAGCTCTTTTAGGGACAAAAGCACAGCCATGAAAGTACAGAAAAAGTTATATAAAAGTACAACAAGAGGCAATCAAGCTGTATCAGAAAAGCCTTGTCCGTGGCCTGGTGCTATGATACCCAAGACTAAATTAAACTAACAGGGTGTCTTATGACTCTAGTCATTGGCATCTAAAATTTGATGAGTCTAAATGGTCACGTAGAGACAACATGACATAAAAAAATGTTATTCCAACCACTAGAGAGGAGAAGGCAAGCTTTGCCCATAAAGGGACTTGCAACCGGTCCTGCCTCTGCCCTTCTCGCTCCGCCATCCCGAGGTGCAATTCCCGGCTGCTGCGTTGTGACCCGACCGCAGGGAGAGGTTAGCAGAGCTCATGGCCTCTGGCAGATTTCTTATAGCTTGTTACTCCTAGCTTGGGAAAAAAACCCTCAGAAAATTAAATGCTTTTTTTTTTGCTTTGACAATATGAGGTAACTGTCACTCTCCGACCAATGCTTAACAAACAAGACCACAGAGCATGTTGTATTTTGTTGAGCTACAACAGCACAATACGCAACCCAGAATTTTAAAGATCTGGGTTTTCTAAGAACATGCAGTTAGTGTTCACTCATTAGGAGCTGAGCATGTGACATTCATTTATTCGTGCACTTCCATCTCATTATACAGTTTTCAGAGAAAATTGTCTCAGCATCCAAAAGCTATCAGATACCACAACAGCCCCAACAGCAAGCGTGGTCCCAGGGTCAGCTCTGCACCTTTGGTGCCCAGCAGCCTTGAGTCTGACAAGACTTTGCTAAAGAGAGACTAAACTAACTCTGCAGCTTCTAGCCTAAGCAGGACTGATAATTATTCATGAGCTTTGTAAATAAGGATGCATTCAAACCAAGTTATGTGTTTTGCTTAAGAACCTGCTGAGATCTAAAGTGAGAACCGCCAACACTCAGCACCTGCCAGAAACAACTTTCTAGGGGCATTTCATATACAGTCAAAATGCTCTGACTTCCTCACTTATTAAATAAATTTTATATATTATCTACATACCCTTAATAATGACAGCTATTTATTGACCAGACAGGATGTGATGCCTACTGTTAATGCCCATTTTAGCTGTGATGATAATTAATAATTTTAATATTTAAGTTTAATTAAGTGTGTAATATCCAACCTTTAAATTATTCAGCCTCTGCAGAATGTTTTTCATTAATACCACACATTCTATTAACATATTTATGAACACCTTTTATGACTTAATGTGGCTTAATTCTATTAATAAAAACTAATTTTAAAGTCATTATCTTTTTTAATTATAGAGTAGCTTGCAATGTAGATTTTCCAGCTCCAGCATGGCTCTGGAAGAGAACTGCTGAGGTTTCTGGAGCTTCTACTCTACTGCCTGACCACACAGGAAAAATAAAACCTTCTTTACTAAAGGGATGAGGTTCTTTTGCCCAAGTAAGATATGTGAGATGCTCAGCACTTCAAAAAGGGTACCAAACCACCAGAAGGACCCAGTGAATGATAACACGTGGTTAGAGCACCATCACTCAAGACTAGCACTTAGGCTGTCCATAGACTTAACACTGACACAGCAGTGAGGAGCTTGCTGTGGAGGGTAAAAGCACAGTACAGGCTGCAACTTTTCATTTCAGCTGTTCACAGTATTAGTGAGTAGTCCTGTAATGTTTATGCAGATACATTAACTTGATTCAAGGAAAAATCAAATTTACCAAGTTCACTCAGATTAGTGATCATGATCATTGGTTTAAATATTTCATGGATAAGAGCATTTACTAGATCCATATCTACTGAAGAGGCTAAAATGGGTCTTGGAATGAGTGATAATCTGTGTACTCATTATCATCTGGCCTTACGATTCACAGCCAGAAGACTGTTACCGTAAATTAGTAAATTGATTTACTCAATTAATTTACCTGTTTTAGATCTGAAGTATAACCTGTTTCTAAGTGCAGCTCTTGATTATTTTTTCCCTCTCCCATTCTGCACTTCAGTTTGGGGTTTTTCTGCATAGAAGAATTACTTGGTTTTAATTCTTGATATTCTAAGAGCAGTGTTAAAATTCTCTCGGTCTTGTTGTAAGCTGTGACGGATGTTGGAGAGAGCCAAATGACACAGTGCTTAGGCTTTATTACAAAATCACAAGGGGTAAACAACTGCAGGGTAACCAGAAGTGAGATAAAGTTCGATGCAGCACCCCAAGATCATCCAAGTCCTGGAGACAATCCAGTACACCTGCTCTCTATGGCAGAGCCCTGAGTGTTTCTGGATTCATTAGTTTTCTCCTGTATTAGGCTGAAAGGTCTCAGGCCATTTACCTACAGTGACCCATGCTTGCTATAAAGGGTCTGATGTGGGGTGATGGGTGTAGATCTCCATGTCCATCCACTCAGCTTTGATCCACAGCCTCCAAAAGGGCTTCCCAGAAGGAGGTCTCCAACATTGGTTGCGTTCAACAGAAGAACAGACATCTGTTTCCAGAGGCCTTCTGAGACAGCTCCCTCTCTCTGATTCTGTAAGGCAATTAAATTATTATCTCAAGTGATTAGGACAGTAAAATAATGCTGAAGCAGTGCCATAATTAAACAACTAGCTCAGGGAAAGGGATTTACTAAGAATGCAGTGGGTATAGTGTAGGATCAGAAACAGTGCAGAATAAAAACAAGAACTCTCCAAGTCAGGTCAATCACTTCCCATGTTTCTTTGTTAACCATCATTAAAGAATATATTACATAAAAAATTGAAAAGCGTTTTCATCCATAGCACTTTCTACAGATTAAAGCCAACACATATCAATGTGTGTGACTTTCTTGTTTCAAGAAAACATTCAGCATTTTTCTAAAGGCTTTTTAAAATTTTTTCCTCGCAATGTACAGCTTTGCCCTCTCTGCACAAAGTTTAAATTTTCCCTTTCTCTCTGTTTCCTTAGTTCCCTTAGCCCCAAAAACAAGCAATATAATCTCCTGAGCTTCTGCAGATTTGGTCTTCCAAGCATAACTAACAATATGCTCTTTCTGAAGGGTATTTTAATAATTCTCAAATCAGATCACTCAATATGAAAGCACTCTTTGTAACAAACCTCCGTGCAGATTACAGAAACAGTGATGAAAGTGAGTTTTACCTGAGTTGAGATCATTCAAAGTCTCATCAGATGGCCCTTGCAAGGACTCTATGAACACCATTTCTGCTGTAGAAATATTTGGGGTATCTTGCATTTAAGACCTAGGTAAAGTATACAATGGAAGGTGGATGTAATGAACCCAAAGGAACTAAATTGTTGCTCATCAGTAATAATTAGCAACATGAAGTAGGGCATCAGAGTATCAATGGCACCAGGAACTGAATAAAGCAGGAAGTAGAGCTGTGTGCTTCCCAGTGTTGGAATAGGTCAATATCTTAATTTCTCAATTTTATGGATGTAAAATTAAATGTTTGAAGTTTACAGAGGAGATAAAAGTATTCCTCACCCTACATTTACAGTCACATCTCTTCAGTTCTTGTGGACATCTGCAGAATCCATGCCACCAATAGCTCCCATTAGTGGTAGTGCCTGCCTCTTCCGACGACAAAAATGAAAATGCACAATGAGTTTGCTGACAGGCCTGACGTTGATTCATACTCCAAACATCGGTCTTTCTTAACAAATTGTTCTACTTTTCTGAAAATTCTGAGCACAAAATTCAGAAGTAAAACATGCAAGGACTCAGATGCATGTTTATTTTCCTGTAATCTTTCATGAATTTATAAATCCACTCTGATTACCCTGACAAAAACAAATGTGCAAAGCAAAAAAACCCAAATTGCTAGAAAGCAGAAAAAATCCAGTCTTAAGACAAGTTACATTTACAAGATACTATAACCATTCAGAGTGACCATGACATTACTGAGTACAAACAGGCAAGCAATATAATGAATGTGGTTACATCAAGGTAGCAAGAAATTAGATTAGGTTTTCACTGCATCAGAAACAAGACTTCACAATACCAAACAGATCACTTAACTGCATGTGTTAGGAAAGGAACAGTAGTTCATATGCCAAAATAGCTGAGTATAATCTGGATTTTTTTTTTAAATGTATATGACATGTATGTCATTACTGTACAAAGAATCAACATTTTGCACCCATAGCACCCTGCCATCATAGCTTAAAAAAAAAACTGGGTAAGGGCAGTGCTAATGATGAAAAGGCTATTCCACCTGGATGTGCCCATGGTGACCAACCAAACGAAGGACCATATCACAGCAGAAGGCACCTAAATCCATTGACATTTCTTTCCAGAGATGGGATCTGAACATGGACAAGTGAAGTGGAAGAGGAGCCAAGCAAAGAGTAGTTTTAAGCCAAGCAAAGAGTAACTTGTGAGAAAATATTTGCATAGCACTATTGAAAAATTAACAAGGAGTCCAAGTTTATAGCCAGAAGTATAGGGAGCCTGTAAGGTGGGGGTAGAGCCCATTGCCATTCACTCTCCAGGAGAGGCCAAGGGGGTGACATATCGTGTCACATTTGTATGATGCTGACAGCTGGACAGAAGGTACCAAGAGCTTTTCTAACCATCAAAACCTCAGAGAATCATTTATTTCAGGAGGCAAAGGGTGCTGTATATCTGAGTTGTGGAAGTTCCAGGATGAAAGATTAAAGATTCTTTAAATATTCTGAAATATCCTTCCTTAGAGAGCATTAAAGACAAGCTGCAGGAGACCAATGGAATCAGGAACATCACAGACATGTCAAGCTATAATGAGAAAGAGCCAAATGCATTCCTGGTGTAACATTGCCAACATTAGTGGATACTCACCAGGGAACAATTTTTCCCATTTTTGTTATTAACAGCATCTGTAAGAACTGTTTGCCACCTTCTGGCAATACATAATTTCAGACAAAACGTGGGGGAAAAAAAATAAGGCACCGTATTTTTTATTTAATCAAAAACTCTTTGATCCCCTTGGAAAATAATTCTGGGGAGATAGGAAGACAGCTGCTTAGGCATTTCTGGAAATGTTTCATTCAGACTACTGAAAGCGTTCAAAGCTTTAATATATTGTTCATTATTCACATAATATGGAAATTAAAAAAAATTGAGATTTTATTGAACTTAAGTAATAAAATGTGATATCATTTTTACTCTTAACTTTACTATAAATAAATTAATATTAGTACTTTTTATTTCATTTTATCTGATGAAAAATCCCACATGCTTGATAAACTTCCAAGCAATTATTTAAAATATTTTGATGCAAAAGGAGAACCTAGTCACAAATCCAAGGTCTAGCTTCTCTTGACCTGAGATCTTGGCACAGCAGATAAGCACAGCAAGACTAGACTTGACATAATCTTAGAAGGGCAACCTGTTAAGAAAACATAAGTATTGCAGGAAATTATATAAACTTATCAGTAGGCTGAGCTCTTTCCTCTGCCTTAGTACCTAGGCAATGCTCAGAAAGTAAAACAGACAGTCCTCTCTTCTCCCTTGGCAGTAAAGCCAGGTTTCTTTTGTTAGTGGGTCAGATGGAAGCCATCAGCAAGTGCTGGATCCAGGCAGAAGACTGAGCTTTAGTTAAGAGAGGAGCAGGTAGGCACACGAGAGTGGTACCCTCATTTCCACTCCATTGAACATGTGTAAGCTGATGTAGCAAAGCAAACAGTCCATGTATATGGCAGTTCTACCTCAAACAAAAAAGCCTTTAGACAGAAAACTTCTGCTCCTGATGTTTTCCCCCTGTCACTCTTCCTCCAAAATGGCTGTGTTCATCTCCTACTTGTCCTCCTAAACACTCAAGATCTTGTGTCTGTGGTGTCTCTTACTCAGTTAGCAATTTACTCCTTGCCTGGGAGTTATGTGAAACAGGTCGTAGGTGAGTCATTTTTACACATCCCATGGAGAAGTGCCGCCAACCTGCATGACAGTAGCTTGTGGAAACCAAAATCCACCCAGAAAACACCTACTAAATTACACCAAATCAAATGCCATCACAGTGACAGATTATAGTGCTGCTCTCAGCTCATTTATCTTGTCTAAATTCATAGGTCAAGGGAGATTCTCTCCCTTCAAAGAAGGGAAGGAGACATATAGTGGCCTTCAGTGAGATGTATACCTTTGAAAAACAATTTCTGCCACAGTAAGGGTGATATCCATAGTGACAAAGTCAGAAACAAATTTAAAACTACGTCGCCCCTAAATCTCTCCAGCAGTTGCAACTGAATGTGATATCCTTCACTTCTGCTTGGAAGTTGTTTGGGCATTAGTAGTTCATGCTCTATTAAACAAATACTGTCTTCAGTTCCTCCCAGAGGTGAAAGGAGAAAAAAGGAAAATTGTTACTCATTTTCTGGTTTAGTTTGTTTGCAAAATGTTTTGAGATACTTTGGAATAATAGATAGTAAAAGTAGGTTGTGTTCACACATAGGCTTTATATAAAGCTTAAAAACTACAGGAAAAAAAATGTATTCAGAAATATTAATAACTCTCTCTAAAATGCAGCTATAACCTCAAAATAAGCATAAAGAGAAGTCATTAGTTTAGTTGCTCTACAGAGTAAAATTTTGCATTTCTCTCCTGTTTATATTTGTTATGGAAAAGCAATCACTTTAGTGCTGGTTGAACAAGCCCAAATGAACCCTTATGGCTTGAACACAGCTCTTTAAAAGGTTTTTCTTTTGAGTAACAAATTACTTACATTACTGCACTTTGCTCTACCCTAGTAATCTTGATATTTTTCCATAATGTTCAAACATTAGAGGAAAGTCTGTTACAATACCCTCCCATCAGTGTTCTCCTCACTAGCCAGTGACATATTGCAACAACGGCTTCTTGACATCAACATCTACCAAGGCTGAGGATGACTTTTGGCATAATTTCATTTCATTTGAAAGAAAAAGCAGCTTAGGTTGGGTTTTGGCTGTCTCCATTTGATGGTACTTAAACCTAATGGAAAGTCATTTTGTCAAGTTCTTACTTGCAAGTACTATATTGCCACAAAATATGAATGGCAATTTTATTTCATGGTAGCTTTTTCCCGTGGCCGCTGGAAGTATAGTGCGAGGTGCCTCCCTAGCAAGAAGGCCAGGCACAGTATTTTAAACAAACTACAGCCAGTGGCCCACCTTGGGTTCTCCCACAACTGAACTTCCCTTTAACCTGTGGCTACCAGTCTTCTTGCTTAGTTGGCTGAGTTTTCTTTTTCCTAGGTTTTTCTGGGGGAGAGGCAGAAATCCAGTAGTGCATATAATATTACATGTTCTAGTTTCTAGATATCTATATTTATATATCATTACATGTAAAAAATATGTTGATTCACTTTTGTTGAAGTCAGTTCTAACCCACTATGATTTCTCACTGCATCATTTGGTGGGTTTTCCCTCCCCCACAAAAATAAAATTAAAAAAAAAAAAGAAAATTGCCTAGGGGGACAGTCCATTAATACATCAGTTCTCTCATCTCCAGGGAATAAAACAGCAGGCCACTCACCCCCAGGACTCCTCCCCCGAGTGTCGCACAAATAACTGGTACAATATTGCCCTTTGTGCCTCAGAGAAGCCACAAGAGGTGTTGGGCACCCTGGTTTTGAATGGTGGTCTCCTGACTCGTCCGCCTGGACAAGAAACAGCTGATTTGAGCATAGTGGCACATTTTGCACAGAGGCAATATCTTTATGCAATAGAATCTTGCTGGTCCACGCCATTTGCTGTTTTTACTGGTGTGCAGCTGATACTTCCCAAAGTAACAAGGAATTTCCCTAACTTCAGATGCCCTCAGAGCCTTGCACGAGATCTGGCAATAGCCCACTGCTCTTCACTGCCGCTCGGTGAAAAACTTCTTCTCGTGGACAACTGGGAAAGAAGACCAAATACGTTGGTCAGGCCAATGCTCGGCACCACCTCCACCCTGGGGAGGTGTGACAATGCCATAACAAGCACAAACTTTGGTTTCTAAGACCCAAGTGCCAGCTCAGGTGCCTTGCCGGTGCACCCAGGCAGCTTCATGCTGCTCCGCAGAGTCCAGGCATAGTTTTAGAGAACGAGCCAAAGCGACTTGGACCCCATGCATGGTCCTTGATTCGAGTGTTAACCGAAACAGGATCCTCTGGATTTCAGATATAAAAAGAGCTGGGGTGGGGTCTGCGCCTCCCCCGTCAGGCACAGCCTGCGGTCCCGCACTGGGGGGCGGCACTGAAGAGCAGAAGTGAGGAACAAGCCCATCGAAGCAGATGTTTTTTGTAGGCGAGCTCCTAAGAGCTGATCACTCTATGTGCATGAGCCTTCCTTTTATTTTTTCTTGCTTAAGTGCCAAGCAGGGACCAGATGGTACATTACTCAGCCTTAACTGGAGGGTAAGAAAGTGTGATTTTTTTTTTTTTAATTCAGTTGAGACCCTCAGCCCATTTAGATTCCAAGCTCAAAGTTTATTTGTCTTACACAGAACTTGTACTTTCTCCCCTCTCAAATGCTAATCCTCTCCACACATATGCTCATTATGCAAAAGCATATGACAAACACCATCTGGGAAAATAAATAGCTCCTCAGCTAACTGCGCTGCTCCCTCCCTTTACGTCACCCACCTCACTATTGTGTCTGCTATTTTTATCTGCAAAACAACGATCACTCAATCAAGCTATTAACTTAAAAGTGCCGTCTCAGTAAAGCAAGCTGCAGATCTCAGGCTGGGCAGTAAAAACCCATTCCGTGTTTTGAGATGATGTGCATCTTCATGATAATTTGAAAGCACCCATACCACTGAGAAAAATAACTGTATCCTTTAAAGGACAGTTGAGATCACTGAGACATACTAGTCCTGACCTGCAGAAGTCCATGCTTGTTTTTCAGCCAGAAGGTTACATTTTGTCCCCCATGAAATATGCGGCTCTTGCCATGAGTTCCACCTCGTTTCCATGGATTCCTGAAATAGTCCTTCATCTCTGACAGATTACTGCTCATACCGTTCAGAGCCAGGCAACGGTGCTAAATAGGGAATGACATTAACCAAGTTCAGTGATTTCTCTAACCTCTGCGTAGACGGGTAAGAATACGAGTCGTGCTGTCATTAGTCATGATGGATTTGTTGTCTGCCAGAACGTTAATCAAAAGAAATGAGAATCATGTATGCAAGAGAAAGGCATCTCAGAATATTGTCTTGTACCAATGGTGAAAATCATCATGATTCAGCAAAGGAGGTGTCTATTTAGCTAAATTAAACAGGATCTGCACAATCCAGGCACACTCTGTTGAGGCTAAGTAACCAGGAGAAATTCCAAATGCACAGCCAAGAGACTCAGCGGCTGACACTGTGATATAAAGGCAGAGCTTTGTAAGTACCCTGTAAGAATTGTCGGGCCATAAACACTGCAATATTGTATCTGCTGGAAAAAAAAAATGAGACAGAATTCAATGATGACCTTATCTGAGCTACAAATTCTTGTCAATTACTATATGCTTGTAGGGACGCGTTTAATAGATGGCAGAAAGTCCTCCTCATTTGTCCTCAGAGGCAGCGCTGATACTGCCCAGCTAAGAAATCCATTATACGGCTACAAGGGAGGCAATTTGATTTCATGGGCACGTGCCTTTATTATTTTAAGAATAATTTAATGTAGGCAGAGGAAAGCAGAATCTGTATGAAAAAAGACCGAGGTTTCCAGCATTTGCAGTTACCAGCCCTATGGTTCTTGCTTCTCCTGGCTTTTCTTTTGGGTGGGGGGCACATTGTTTCTGCTTTCCTCCCCATTGACCCCCCTGGCAGTCTTGCCTCACCTAGGATAGAGGAGTTTAAGTAAGTCTCGCACACCTAAGAGAGAGGAGTTTAAGTCTGGTATCTGCCTTGGGTGTTGATGTTGCTCAGAATACATATGTCTATGCAATACACGCTCTGTGCTGTTGAATACGCCCTTAACCCCCTTCTCTTTGTTGTCACAACAGACGAACCAAACTCCTGGAGCGCTCCCTCTGCCACCTCCCCAGGTCTGCCGGAAGTAGCTCTTACCCTCGATGACATAATCTCACCATTATCTTCATCACACATAGCCCCACCCTCTGACCCTTCTCACCAGATAAGCCCAGAGCCAACATGGGATATCAAGAGGGAACATGATGTAAGGAAACCAAAGGAGCTTTCGGTGAACGGTCACAAAAAGAAAAGGTTAGGAGAACAAAGAGAAAGGTCAGCAAGTCCTAAAAAGGTAGACAGGTCAAAGCATGAAGAGGCTTCTTGGAAAGCATATTCAGAAGGCAAAAATAAGACCACTGATGGTGGCAGGCCCACCTCAGAAAGCAAAGTGGTGGGACATAGTGCTATGATCGAGGCAGGCGCAAGAGAGCACGTGTGTGCTGGAACCAGTGATGAACAGTTTGGGAGGCTGAGGAAGCCAGAGAGCAAGAGAGGAGGATCTCTTAGCAAAAAAGAAGATCACAAATCTGCAAATACCAGTGAGAAGTCAGCTGCAGCATCCGACCATGTCAAGCTTGATACAGGTGCTACCAAGACGTACAGTAGCAACCGCTGCAGCTCGCCTGGAAGCGATATGGATCACAGCCAGAGGGACCCTGACGGGAAACCCAGCGAGTTCCCCAGGAAGGGACATCTCCACTCCATTAGCACGCGCAGCACCAACACCACAGTTCGAAAGGCAACGGTGTCCCCTGGGCCATGGAAAATCCCTGGCTCGGATAAGCTACCTAGCGTCCTGAAGTCTGGTACTTCTGCCATGAGCAGATAAGCAAGGGACTGTTGCCCTCTAACTGTCTCAAACTGACGCAGAACATTCTTCTTAGTTTTTGTCTCACATTGGTTTGTTTTAATTTATTTTAACTATCACACATATACACAAAACATTGAGGAATGAAAACATTAGTGTGTAATTCCATGACAATGTGCACAGTATCTAATAAGGTCAAAAGCATATAGTCAACACGGAGATTTAAAATCGACCCTAAAGTCCCAGTTCCATTTTCGGGACTTTGGCAGCTATGGAAGAAACCAAAACACTATGAAGGACAGTACATCAGAGAAGGATAGTGCAGTGTAGCTTTAGCATTTTTTTTCCACTGCATGAAGGACTTGGATTTCATTCAAACTTTTATCAAGAAACTGGAACAAGTTAGAGCAATCATAAACTGGAACATCGCCTTAAATAAAACTGCACGGAGCAAGCTGAAGCCGAGAGAGGATCTTTTCATGGAGCTAAAATGTTGTAAATAAATTGTTCTCGACATATCTAGACAGGGGTTAAAGGGTTTCTTTGAAGCATCGTTTGGAACTGTACGCCCATGACACGTCTCCACTGTCAACGCTTTGGGAGAGTCCACGTGATACCCTGTAGCATAGTTCACTGGGCGCTACGGGAGGAGTGGGGAAACCAGTGGATTAGTTTCTGTGATACCATTTCTACTGCCATTTTTGTGAACAAACCATGTTTCTGTACATTGGAAAGGAGTTAAGGTGGAGTTGTATTTGCAAATTATTCTCAAAAACGATTTACTACAGGTGCCCCAAATCCTGCAAGGTAGCACACAAAACAAATTGGTCAGGCTCAAAACCCAGACGTCTGCAAGGCCCTTGCAGTGAAAGGAAGAGTGCTACAGAGAAAAAGCTGCAGTTTCCTTAAGGAAAGGCCTTTCCCTCCAGTAGAAAACAAGAGCTTCACTTATCAACAGTGCTATGTTTCACACCCATCCGCATTTAGTTCGGACACCCACCTTTCATCCCCTCGGGCTGGCAGAGCAGGCGCCTCTAAGGCACACATTACCAAGAGTTAGACCGGTTTCTGAAATACAGTAGTCGGTGTCCTCATTCAGTAAATTCGATATATTTCCATTTTAGAAAGGGTTTCCATTTTATCATTTCTTCCCTACCTTCTTTTCTTTTTTTTTTTTTTGTCTTTTTGATTTTATGTTTCTTGCTTGTTTGTTTTGAATTTCAAGCCTTAAGTGCCAGGTAAACATTCCAGTCTGCCTTCACAGGAAATAACTCCGAGTTCAGTCAATCAGTCATTATCTTGTTTCAAAAAGATACGTGTGTGTCTGTGTAAGTGTGCATATGCTTATTTGTCTGTCAAAATTAAAACAAAATCCTGGGCAATAATGCATTGGTAATTTAAAAAAAAAAAAAAAAAAGTCATAAAGCTAAGTACTGTCAAAAATTCATATTTAAAAATTATTGTTCTCTAGCAACCTTAGTTCCTCACATGCTCTGCTGAAAAATTAGATTGAGATTGGCATTGTTCCAAGAAATTAGCACATTACTGTATGTCTCAAACATTGCACTGGACTGAGAAATTTATAGGCATGTTTCTTCCTGTCCAATTATTTGAAAAGCCTCAAGTCAAGGATTTTGCAGCTTTCACACAGGTTTTTTTTTTTTTAGAAAGAAAAATCCATTTATAATTTCTAAAAAAGCACAAGACCACGTAGCTGTTTATAAAACTCTTATTTAATGAAAGAAAAAAAATCTTTATCCCCTGAACTAGAATCCAATATAATTTGCCATTAATTTATTGAATCTGATTTTGGACAATGCTTCTGTAGTGTAGATGCACGTCCCACTATCTTATTTTTATGTATAAAGAAAGCAAACAACGAAATCTGAAAAACAGTTGAGATTATGCTTGCATAAACTCTAATTTGCACAGTTCACAGCTACTCCTTGTGCAGTAATTGCTTTATGCGGCTGTAATCGATAACCTGTGAAGACAGCACATCATCTAAACCCCATTCCAAATAATACTTCTGTGTAGTGTTAGCTGTGAATTTACCCTGTACAGCTCTATCTCTATAAATATAATTCCATGTATTAATAGTCACAGAAAGGCTGTAAGTGAGCAACTATTTTTATGAAACGCACCACTATGGATAAATTAACTTTTACAGAAATCTTGTTTACTGTATGATATTCTAAACCACTGTCAAATAAAATATATATCCAAAAATCTCTTTTTTTTTAATTGTACATAGTCTGTGTTAATTTTGAGTGACAGGCTTCCGTATTACACCGAGAAACAATCATTTCCACGCATACAACTAGAATTAATTGGCTGTTGCTTTATAAAAAAGGAAACGGTCCACTTCAATTTCTTACTCCGAAGAGGTGTACAATTCATGAATTTACATGTAGGTGACCAAACAAACTCTGAATAGGCACGTTAAGGTCTATGAGGCTACGCAGCCGCGGAGGAATCTCCCCCTTGGTGGAGAAGTCTGAACTCCCGTTCTCCTCCCAGCCCCAGAGGACACAGGACCGGCGTGGGCAGAACGGCAGCGCTGAGAGACAACTTCTGAGCACACACCGCACACAAAAGGAATGTGGCAGCTCTAACTAGCCCCAGAAGGGCTTATTTACAAGCTCAGTGACGGGGCGTGATTTGATTTCTAGTTTGCTTCACAGAAACAATGTCTCAGAAAACATCATAAGGGTGTAAAAATGATGGTAACCAGACAGCCTGTTCTGGGGCTTAATCCATCCCTCGTTGAACAGAACGGAAAAGTGCTCCTTACCTTCAGTTAGGCAAAATAAATCACCAGTTTACAGACTGTAGGCACTGTAAGATGTGCTGGCTGGAAAACTACCAATATTTTTCACGCAAATACGACATTTCTTAAAATAAATATTTCCTTTTCCCTTAAAATATAGTTTTCTTTAAAAAATAATAATTTGCCTTCATACACTCTGAGTCAGTTTCTGCAAAGCCTCGTTTTTCAGAAGTTTAATGTTCCACGTAAAAAGTTTCAACCATCTGAACTAATAACATCGTTCTTCATTACAATAAACACATAACAAATTTGAAGCATCTTTAATACTCCAAAAATATTTGCTGGTCTTTAAGGAGCTGCCATTTTCATGGTTGGAAATCTGAACACGGGCCCGATTCAGATCCAGAGGTATTGCGGGGAAGCGTGCTGAAACCACGTAGCCTGACTCGTACGTTACTCTGCCCAGTCTAACTTTTTCTGTTCATCTCCTTCCTTTTTTAAACAATATTGGCATAGAAGGACAAGCATTTGCATTGTATTGCCTTTCTTACAACACCTTTTTATCTACTTTTTCATACCTGTGCAGTAACCCAGGAAATTAGATGTTTATTTTGATGAGATTCGCCGCTCCAAACTCCAACGCGTCGGCGTAAGTAAGTTTGCCTCCATGCGATCAGCAACGCGCATCTGGGGAGCGTTTTGGTAAAGCCTCACAGCCCCTTTTCTTAATCAGTGGCAAATGTTGGCACTGGGACCCGCTCGCTCTCCAGGTGTTTCTCTGCTCAGTAGCTCTAGGAAGTGCACACAAACCGCACGGCCTGAAAGAGCAGATCTTCAAAGAAACTTAATAAAAAAGCCAGAAAATTTAACAGCTCCCATAAGGTCTTGCCAAAGATGCCATCTTTTCTTCCAGAAAGCTGCTGGGCTGACAGCACTCTTCATTTAGGTACAACAGAGCACAGGTTGCACTACGCTCCCCTGAACAGGGGGGACTTTTATGGCCCATATATCTACTTACGCTGTGGCCTCGGTGGTAAGACTGCCAACCATTTAGCACCAGCGTGGATAGCTGTCTGCTAGCAGCTGGTGCAAGCATGGCCCCATTTCTTACCTGGTATTTTTCGTCTCCCATCTCAATGTTCAGCCAACCACCATTGCCAAGAATTTCTCATCTCCATCAAAGATCAGCTTCAGCCTGATTTGCACCGCCTCTGCTGAATACGGACATCTCATGTTTAGCTTCCTCTCCATCCCAGGTGCCCTCAGCACCACCAGATGTATCCTGAATCTCTCCTCTTCTTTCACAGCTCCCCACTGGTTTTGTTCTTAATCTTACCTCTGACATAAGTCCTGCTGTCTTTCAGTGGATTTATTCTTCCATTCTCCACTTTCCCCTTCTATCTCTCAGAACTTTGTCTTCCTCTTTTCTTCTGGCCTTCTTTCACCAGCTGAGATCATTTGCCACTCTCAACCTCTACCTGACCTCAGCCTCTCAACAGCTCCACATTAGACACCTCTGCTGAAAGGTGTCATGACCAGTTACTCACACTGGACAAGTCATTAACATACTCCTGAGCGTCATATAAACAAACAGACAGACATACCCAATGCCTTGTATTGAAGCCCAACGCAAATCATCTGCCTTGGCCTCCAGAAATAAGCAGCGGTTACTGATTAGACACATTAACTCCACATGCAGCCAGTAACTCCCTTTGCAAGTATAAATGTTTTTTCTTCAATGCTATTATAGCTAAAGGTCTGTTTTGACGATGATCCAAGCATTCAGGCCAGATTTTGTGGCTGAAACATGCTGTGATCTCTACTGGAAGTCTCCGGATTCAGTTTACAAAGGCAAGGACAGGTAAAGCCACAGGCACATTTCTGTCTTTAGTCACTACGTTTTTTTCGTACACCGCTGCTGCAGCAGAAGCCCGTGGCCAGAACTGCAGAGGCATAAGTAGAAGAGCACACCTCAACTAATGAGGATGTCACCCTTCATGTTTCTCCTTGCTTGGAGGGAAGCTTTGGTATGAAGGGGAAAAGATTCTTGGTACACTGCCGTGGAACTCAAAGTTAGAGAAGGTTTTGGACTTGCCCAGGGATGACTGCTCTCATTAGGGATTTACTTCACAGTTCACTTCTGTAAGTCTCTAAAAGAGTCTTTTCCCTCTTTTGTCCCCTTGATGCCTAGGATATTTTCCGTAATTGTTGCTAAGAAGGCCGCACAGGCAAGGCAGGTTGCCTACCCTCACGACTAATAGAGGACTTGGAAAGAATTGCCATGGCTGTGTCACGCAGGGCTCCCACCTCCACGTCTCCCACCCCCTTGAGTCTATTAGACTCAAGGACCCCCAATGCTGTTTCTCCATCTATCACAACAGAGCTGAACATCACCTTTACCGCCCCAGCTGTCATCGCAACGGCGAGCCTTTTTAATTAGCCATTACTCCCAAAGGAAAATCCAGTGCACCATCCGGACAGAAACAGCTGTGCTTTGGGAGGGGCCAGGACTCAAACATTGCCTATGCCCCAAGCCTCTCGCTGGCCAGTCCGCAGGTCCCCTGCTCAGCACCCAGGCTGGCCTCTCCCTCGGAGTAACAGCCTCTTCCCGTTGCCCAACCACGTATCCATAGGCTCCGTGTAGGCCACCACCCTCCCGCAGCCAGTCCAGGCACGCTCAGTCTGGTCTTCCCAGTCCCCAAATATTTTTCTCAGTATTTCTAACAGCAATGCCGTGTTCAGATATTTGTCTCCATAGCTGGTACTCAAGCTTAGAGCAATTTTTTTTTCAATATATCGTCAAGACACAGTAACATAAGCAATATTTCTGAATTATATCCAACCTAAAAATTATGTTCTGTCCTTTCCTGCCTTTAGTGCCTCTATGGCAATAAATCACTCTGCCAGTTCAATTAATCGATAAGGAGAGTTTTGCTTACAAGGTACAAACATCTCTCTTTTAAACAGCTGGGGGAACACTAGTGCACAAATACCCACTCCCACTCACACACACAGGAGCCTGGAGGCCCACCTTCCACTCCCACTCAGGAACTTCACAAATACCCATGTCCAAGATGGGTGGCTGTCCCTCTCAGAAAAAAAACCACATAAGGATGCAGCCTGATACAGAAAGCTATCGTTCTTCCACCGATGAACTGCTGTAAGTGTTTTAAAGGTAGGAGATATCTAAACTGAAAAAATAAGCAAGAAAGGGTACGTAGAGAAAGAGGAGTGACAGGGATTTCTGTGATGTGGCCTCTTGCAGACCTACTCTATTTTCAACCTCTTTGAGCTTAAAAGTGAAAAAAGTTGATCTATCAAACATGACAAATGCTGCAACAAAGCACTGCAAGTTTGGGGGACAGCAAGAATCTGTCTAACACTAAGACTAAAAGTGTTAGTGATTACACTTCTGAAAAAAAAAATGTATTTAAGTAAAAGGCACCTCCCAGAGAGGGATGATACCACAGGAGAGGAGAGGAGAGCACGCTGTCCTCTGCCCTCCACGGCAACTCCAGCGTGTTGATGGGTTCTTCCGCACTGACTAGCCTCCCAGTTTCTCCAGAAGTTGCAGCCGCTGAGCAGCCTCAGCAGCATGCCGGCACTGCCGTGCAGCCCAGCAGCAGCAATTATTTCTCTGCAGTGTAGGAAGGTCAAGAATCCAACCCCCGTGATGTTTCTCTTTACCGCTGTGACCCAGGACTGCTGCGTACCACCAAGGGGCACCTTTGCTCCTCACCCAAAGATGCTGTAGATGTGGAAGCAGTGGGATGAGTAACTAAAACATGAAAGCCAAATCCAGAGCTACGGCGAGAGCCTCGGTGCAGCTGCAGGTTGGAGGAAAGGATCTGAGCAACCGCAGAGCCACAGCTACAGCGGGAGACCCAGCAGGAGTGAGGCCAGGGCACTGGTGTCCTTCTATCCCTCCTCTCCCAGTAAATTGGGGCCATCGCTGTCACTGAAGCCACTTGAATTTTTACACTGCTTTTCTAACACTCTACAAAAAAATGTAGGTTTTGCTTCCTGGATTGCCCTTTGCTCAAAGGTAGCGAAAAACAACAGGCAACCGAGCCAGGCCAACACACCCTACCCTGCCACCACCAGGCAGCAGGGCTGCCCTTGGCTCTGAAGTTTCTGTTCATGTGTATGTATGAAATTAATGAATTTCGGTGTTTGTACTTTCTCAAAGTCATTAAAAACCATACCAAGAGATTTAACTGATATATTTAAAGAATTGCAGTCCATAAACCAGAAAATTGTTCACCCTGTCTCTAAACCAGCAAGTGCAGAGCTACATTTAGGTAGCTATTTAACTCAGGAAGAAAATCAAACCTTCCCTTGCGTAGTCCACAAAGCTCACCATGCACGGAAAACCTATTCCAATTAGCACTTCACTCACTCCACAAGTTTTTTAAAGATAAGCCCAGCAGGCAGTACGGAGCACTGTAATGTGTTAGTACAGAATATTTCAGAGTGCCTCTCAAAAGTCCAACATCATGAACAATACCGATTGATTATTCCTTTATACCACCCTGGGCAAGATGAATGCGAGCATGTGCCTCCTCCTGAAGGACTCCTGTCTCCCGTTCCCTGGTACTGCATAGCTTTTCAGGGTGGTTGCTGGCAGAGACATGCTCTGTGTGCCACCGTGCCGTGCCAGTTGCAGCAGGTCACAAAGCTTTTTGGAGGCACCTTCCCCCTCCAACTTGCGCACCAACACCACAGCATCCCCTCTGCACCCCGGAGCAGAGACAGCCATCCTGCACGGCACCCAGCTGAGAGGGGTCACGAGCCCGGGCTGTGGGGCTGCGCGAAGAGCTGTGCATCCCCACGTACATGGCACTTAAGTCCTACTTTGTGCCACCTCCCAACACCCGGCAGCACAAACCTTCAAACTAGCCTTGTGTCAAGGACCACAGGCTCTTTC
>NW_010527927.1:51701-58983 GCF_000687285.1 Phaethon lepturus
AGCACAAATCCAAAACACAGCCCCATACTAGCTTCTATGAAGAAAATTAAGTCTATCCCAACCAAAAGCAGCACACAACCTGGCTGCTTATTTATTTGGCATATTGAGGTACAGCGAGACACTGTTCCTGAGAGAGGGCAACTTCAGCAATGCTTCTGCCCCTACTTCACACCCCAATATGAGATAGGTTTCACATTTAACAAAACTGAAAGAGCCCAGCCCCAGGCTCTGCTTATAAAGCATCTCTGGAGGACCAGCAACCTCACTCCCTGTGGGAAGACTCCTCAAGCAGCCTCTGCCCAGTCCCCCGCTCTCATCTCTCATCCTGTTCTCTTTATACTGAACATTTTTCATGCTGGCATACAAATGCAAATGCAGCCTGAATTGATCGCCTCCATACCTTCGGTCCCCTGAGGTTAACAAGTAGGTCTCTACTTCACAGTTTTAAAGGTCCTTTATGTTCTTTGATTAGCAGCTCCTTCCCAGACTAAATGGCTTTGAAATAAATTCAGAAGCTTTGATAGCTAGTGTTTTTAAGCCTGATTTTTAAAGTGTGTTGCAAATTACATAGCAATTATTCATATTTCACCCCCACTTATAAGCACTGGCGTCCCTGGCCTTCATTAGCTACAGCAAAATACCACCAAGCACCCCAGCAGTGGGGCCGGAGGTGAATGGCACCAAGTGCCTTGGGCCTGGATGCCACCAGAGATCTCTGCTCTCGGTCAGACCTTCCCACTTAGGTGTCCAGGCTCTGCTCTGCAGGACCCATCAATCCCCATTGCTTATGCAGCTGCTGAAGTCCAAAAGGGGTAACTGATGGACCGACCTAGTGACAAATCCCCCCTGATTGCCCCACTCATTTCAGGCATTTTCCTCACACCGGGAGGACCCAGTAAACAATGTGCACACCAGCATATAGCTCTGCCAACACCAGCCTTGCCTGGGGCAAACTACCCTGGAGAATCAGAGGCTCATTTCCATCGTCCAGGTCTGGATTGCTCCCTGGTGACCCAGCCAACACTGAAAAGTGGTTGGGGACCTCTGATCCAGGGCTGGCCATGTCAACATTGCAGGCTCAGGTGGAATAAATGGGCCCACAAGTCAAAGCGGAGTGGTGTGGGCTGTCACTATACAACAGTAGCAATTACTCTCACGTCAAGCTACCAAGCGCGGGAACCTCGGCCAGCGGAGCCTGAGGGACAGTAAGGCACTGTTACCTCTTTTTTATAAAAGATTGTGTTGAAGTACTAGATAAAGAAACAAAAAGGCAGTTGTAGCATGTGAAATATGAAGTATGAATTGACCCGCTCATCTTAATGGCACGTCTCGCTCCTTTTTCCTGCAGTTAGAGACAGCCTTCGTACATCAAAAAGCCCTTCACGGCCAGCTTGGGGCCATGCCGGGCGCGCAGGGTGTGCCAGCCACGCCGGCGTGACCCTGCTAAAGCTCTTCTGCTCTGTAGACAGAAGTATTTATAGGCAAGAGAAAATAGACTGTATAACTCAGTGTTGATCTTCTGAGCAGTTAGCATCAGTAGAAAATGCAAACATCATATTTCCTACTAAGGTCTTTCTGTAGAAAAGTGATTCACCAGCATAATAAAAAATATAATAATTTAAGAAGAAAGAATTTTGTCCTTTAAGTCGTAAACAGTGTACATAGAATAGGGTACAATAGTCATAGAATTCTTACAATTAACTAATATCGCACTATTTTAAAAAAAAAATTGTAAATTAGCTTGTAAGTATGTAACCTTAGGGAACTACCAGATATTTTATGACGTCTAATGGAATCAGAGCATGAAAACACAGAATAAAACTGACACGGAAGAAACTACCGAGTCATAAGAACTCAAATCACAGCAACACAGTTACATAGACTGACCTACAGCCTCAGTAACACAACGGATACGATCCATAAACAGTAAAGAAAACTACAATTACACAGACTTATAAAAATAGTATCAAAAAATCAAGTCATAAAAAAAGCACTCAAACCTTGAGTCTTTGGCAGAGGAGAAGTATCCTCCTCCAGGCTAGTGTCCATCTGGTATCTGGTCAGCCTAACAACAAATGGGGTAAGCTTCACAACAATAAGACCTTTCAACCAAAAAGTTCTGTGATTTCTTCTCTGTGTGTTCATTATGCTATGTTTTTTTCATTAGTTGTTCACTTTGAAACAGATTTTTTTGAGTTTTCCAACTTCTTCCAGCATGACAGTTAACTATTTTGTAGTGGGTCACAGTCAAGAACTCAAAGGACACATACCCTTAATCAATACTGGAAATTGGTAATCAGTGGATAAGTCTGCACTGTATAGCAAAGAGCTCTGAAAGCACAAATGTAGGATGGCAGCAGCAGGACTCCTCAAAAGATGCATTACAGGAACAGGATGACACCGGGGTCCCAAGGTCACAAACACAAAGCACAAATTACCAATTAGTGAGTCCAAAAGGAATGTGACCTCAGAAGTTGGAAGGAACCCATTTTTAGGGCCCAGCAAAAAATATAACGTGAAATATCCTGCATAGGGTGACAACGCAAACAAGGCAGCAAGAGGGTGCAAAAGACAGTCATGGACCCTTTAAGACCAGGATCAAAGGAAGGACAGAGAAAGGAATAGCTCCAGCACCATCTCCCTTCATTAAAGACTCTGCACGTGATCAACGTTGCTGCTTTATCTGCAACGTTCCTCCATCACCTCCAGCAGAGAAAGAGCTCTGGTGTTGGATTTGCCATTTGCCACATTCTGCCACTGCAGCTCAACAGTTGCCCCGAAAAGGTTATCTTCTACTATGTCACTGGGTTCAGGAAATCAGGATTTTAAGAGCAATGTGCGTGTGTGTGTGTGCATGTGCTTTCTGCTCCAGCTTTCCTCCGTGATACAGTGATGTTGCAGTGTTCAGATGCAACAAGTAGTCATTATGGATTCAAGGCAAGTCCTCACTCCCTGTAAACACTTATACAATACAGAACAAGTGAGACTGAGAATACTCAGTAGCCCAACGGTTAGGAAGATGAATGTTAGTGTCCCAAGTTCAGTCCCTGCTCCAGAGACTAATGGGATAAGAATGCAGAGCAGGATTCATCTTTTCCAAGTTTAGATATCTACATTACTGCTACTCATTCCAGGCTTTTTACAAAGGAGACCAATAGGTGCTTTTAGAAAAGGATTTGTCCAACACCTTTAGGATGAAATTAATTGTCCTGCAGACGCATCTAATTCTTTCCATTGAAAGAACATGCAGGGTTACTAGCTCCGAGTCGCACCTGACATCTCAATCTGAAGTCAGGACAGATAAATCCCTACTAAAATGCTCCCAGATGCCTTAAATTTCAGACATGTCCTGAGCATATCTATAGGATCAGGCTGCACGACGGAGATAAGCAGGGAAACCCCGAGGCTTCAGCTATTAGCTATATTATCTGCACGCAACACCTCCACCCAGGCCACCACAGTCGAGGACGCAGGGACTCAGCCCCACGGGCAGCTTGCGTCCTTCTCCCACGGGGGTGATGCTGCTTCGCACCCTGATGTGCATCCAAGTCTCCAGAGACAGCGGCTCAGGGTTCGGCGTCCAGCTGCGAGAGCAAACGCCTGTTTCTAGCAGAGCGCACGCACGGTTGCCCTCAGAGCGCGCTCCCGCGCGGGTCACCACGCGTCCTTTCTTTCAGGTGCTTCTGCCTAGAGCCCATCAGCGCGTCTGTCCCCGGCCCGTAGTCCACTATCCCAACTCTGCCTCAGACTTGTGTGCCTTTCCTTTTTGCATACCTCCCGAATGATTGGATTTGTTTGTTCAGCTTTTTTCCCCCCATAAATTGTCTTTATGAGTTTTTTTCTGTTCTAAAAGAATACCGGATATTTTAAAAATCTAAGCCCAGCTCTCTCAAAGAAATAGGAGCAGGTCCTTACAGAATACGGAGGAGACCAATACCTGGGTACTCCCTTCTTCCTTTGGGAACACAAAAGCAGAAATTTTTTCTACCTCATTGCACATGCGGTACAGTTGGTGAGGAACAGAAAATGAAGCAGAACTTTCCTGCCCAAGCAGGGCACGGCAAAGAGGATCTGTGCAGGCACACACACGCAGGCACACGCACAGAAACACATCCCAACAGTCGCACAAGCAGCCCTGCTCATCAGAGTTTTGCCTGTGTAGGTATATTCAGGTCTGAAGCTCTCTCATACTGGAATAATTCTGGATTTCTATCATGAAACCTGAATTTTGAATTTGACGTTATTTTTCTTAGGTTAACCATGTACTTGTATTTATGTATATCAAATTATTATTCTATTCTCAAGGAACCAAGAAGTGACCCATATGAAAACAACGAAGTGAGAGCGCTTAGTGAGCACCGTCTGCGCCTTGCCTGAATCCCAAGATACTCTTTAACTTCCTCAGTTTTCCGAAGGATGGTTAAGGGATGGTTAAGAGACAAAGCGATTAAAGCTGTTACCCCCCTGCACCATACAGTGGCGTTGGTAGAAGAGCAGGATATTACGATCATGACATGCTGAGCACCGTAGCTGAACTATGATTGTCTATTCCAGAATTAAACCATCCAGGATTTTTAATATCATAAGAAGGAGGAGATGGTAGCACTACCAAGCAAAGTCCATAGTTACAATATTCCGGCACCATTCACACCTTGGTTTGACACTCCGTTGCTACTGAGTAGGTGACATGGAGGGTACTGTACGAGTTGGGACACACCAGAGGTAATTTTTTATTTCTCTACCTAGGTGATATCTTAACCAGCTGTGTTTGTAGCATAGGGATTTTGGGAATAGGAATTCAAAAGGGTTTTTTTTCCTAATCCCTTTTACCAACTACAGAATTTTTATTTCCTTCTAATATTTCCTCCAAGGAAGCAAAACCCCTTCAAATTAAATCAACATTAGTTGTCTATTACTGGAGAGCACAAAGAGACATAGAAATTAAGGACTAACGATATTCTGAAACTAGCATGACCTTAAATTACGTCAGGTTAATAAATTACTTCAAATATAAATCTCTGTCTGCTCTCACCTTGAGTTCTGAATACCTTTAATCAAGTAGCATAATGGACATTTTGACAATCAAAGGCTGTAACTGCTGGCACAGTGAGACTGCAAGTTGGAGAGACAGCTGGGACTCAAAGTTTGGGCTGTTGAACAAAGAATGCTTTGGAACTTCAGTCTTTCGGGAACACGTAAAACCTAACAAAGTGATGGAAAAGGTTTCAATATTTAACAAAAGACACTCTAAAGCTTGTAAAGCCCAGCATGGGTGATGCAGGTGGGAACTCAGAGACACCAAGGAGATCGGAAGGCAAAGAAGAGGCTTTGGGGTGAGTCACAAGATCAATGTTCACAAGCACAACTGTGTGGGTAGAGTTGTGGCAGCCTGCGTCCCAGCAGGGCTATTCTGCAACGCCGCTCCCCCGGGACGAGAACAGTTGACGCCACCAGAGTCTGGAGACCTGCATCCTGCAATGCAAGTACAGACGGTGTGTGGTAAAGACAGGACACACAGACCTCAGAGAACCACTGATAAATGTGGGGTTTCTGCCTTTTCTTAGGGCAGCTGCAGCACCAGCATCCTAATGCCACCGTCCTGCACCAGCTCTTTGTGGAAACCGAGGCAAAGGTCCCATGTGGATCCTTCTGTGGTCTTCTTTAACATGAACACAAAAAGACTTGTATGCATTTGATTTTTTTTTTTAATTATCTATGTACCAAAGCTCTGTAAGTATAAACAGGCAGTGCTTACAAGCCTTGCATTTGGGAGGAGGAAGACATAAGGGCCAGCTCTCAAGACAGAGAAGAAAATTCAGAGTGGCATAAACCTGCTTCACACACCTCCCTCCCCACGTGCAAGTTGCACCCCGCTGCTAAATTTGAGGTGTTTGTGTTTTTCTGAGCATGCCCTCGTTGATGCATTTGCTCTCTAGGCTCTTCCTAGGGGGGGTGCAAGGCAGCATAAGGCTGTCATGGTTTTCTCCCTGTTTATCAATATTATTGCTTACAGGCACAAAAACAACCTAATTTTATAGACATAATTTGTGGGTATGCCTGTCCCTCTACACTTAGGAAGCTTCTAAAGGGGCAAAACCATGTATCCTTACAAGAATAATAAGTTTTATAAAACTCTTAATCATATAAATCAGAGTAAACGCCCTGTGAAATAAAAATGAAAGCTTGGTTCCACTGAAATCAAACATAAACGTTTGGTTTCAGGGTGGACGGAATTTCATATAACACCTGGAACAGAAATCAGCTGTTTTGCTGTGTTTATTACAGCGCAGGGGGAAGCACCCCCAGCTGAGTACTGGGCTACTTGAGCACTTCAAGCCTTTTACGAGAAACATAGAAGCCAGAGACCTGGTGCCAAGTTCCCTGCTTCGGCTCTCTACCAAATGACGAGTAATTCTTATGTATCGTGGAAGATTTCGGCACCTTCTGGAATGTAAATATCTAGATTTGCTCCATCCAAAGCGAAACGCTCGCTGCAGGGGTGCTGAGTGCTGCCGCACCGCTCCAGCCAGCCCCGAATAAACCTGGACACCTCCAGGCAGAGCCACCTCGGTGGCTTGGTCGCGCGTGGCCATGTTCTCTCCCAAGCTGAGCCGGGCTGGGAATCCATATGACCACGGTTGCACAGCGCTATACCTCAGCTGAGCAGCGTGACGCACGGCAGCCACCTCTGATTATCAGCGTGACAAATGCAAGCAGGATCATCTGCAGACCAAATAACCCACTCAGAGAATCAAAAGCAGGCTTGCCAAGCTGCCTTTCCCTGCTGCTTCACGCCCCGGCACAGGTAACAGGAAAGGCACTTTGGCCACGATTTCGTTTATCTAGCATTTTCTATTCGATATATGAAACAGAGCATACTAAATGTATATATGTATGTGTGCATATTTGGATGCACTCACGTACATTTGAACCAATTTCTTAGAGCGGTCTGCACTGATAAATTAGGTCTATTGCTGGTCTTTCAGGTTCCTTCTGTTTTTCAGCAGAGGACCTGGGAAGCAAGCTCAAGGGGAAGGACTGCTGCTCTTTAAACACCGTGCTCCCATCTTCAAGAAACGCGGGTCTCGGGAGCAGGCAGAGCCCGGCTGCAGCGCTCGGCGTAGCTGTACCTTCAAAACGTAGTTTTCAGTCCCCATCTGCAGGCAGGATGGAGCAGAGCAGCTCAGCACCCCGGCTGGGCCGGGGGCACGGGCTGAGCAGGGGCAGAGCCACGGCTGCAGGGCAGGGCGCAGAACAGCCCCGCTGCGCAGCCCACGGCGGC
>NW_010527928.1:0-1054 GCF_000687285.1 Phaethon lepturus
CCAGCTCTATCCTGGCTGAAACCAGTACAGTTCCCTGTCCCTGCTTCCACCCTCTCTATGCTTCCTTTTTTGTTTTTGAGCTTGGCCAGTAGCTGCTTGTTCATCCATGCAGGCCTCCCGGAATTTTTGCCTGACTTCTTAATTGTTGGGATAGACCTCTCTTGTGCTTGGAGAAGGTGATCCTTCAGTATCAACAAGCTTTATTGGACCCCTCTTCACTCCAGGGCTTTATCCCATTTGACTCTACCAAGAAGATCTTTGAGGAGGCTGAAGTCTGCTCTCCTGAAGTCCAGGGTTGTGAGCCTGCTTTTCACCCCTCTCCCTGTCCTCAGGATCCTGATCTCCACCATCTCATGGTCACTGTACCCAAGGTTGCCTTTGACCTTCACATCCCCAATGAAACCCTCCTCGTTGGTGAGTATGAGGTCCAGCAGAGCACCTCTACTCACTGGCTCCTCCATCACTTGGGTGAGGAAGTTATCATCAGTTGTGGTGGGTTGATTTTGGCTAGCTGCCAGGTGTCCACCAAGCCGCTCTATCACTACCCCTCCTCAACAAGACAGGGGGAGAAAATATGACAAAAAGCTTGTGGGTTGAGAAAAGGACAGGGAGATCACTTAGCAATTACCGTCACTGGCAAAACAGAAGAGCTACAGGTGTCGTCTATCTGGACTTCTGTAAGGCCTTTGACACAGTCCCCCACAACATCCTTCTCTCTAAATTGGAGAGATATGGATTTGATGGGTGGACTGTTCGGTGGATGAGGAATTGGCTGGATGGTCGCATCCAGAGGGTAGTGGTCAATGGCTCAATGTCCAGATGGAGATCGGTGATGAGTGGTGTCCCTCAGGGGTCTGTCTTGGGACCAGTACTCTTTAATATCTTCATCAATGACATAGACAGTGGGATCGAGTGCACCCTCAGCAAGTTTGCAGATGACACCAAGCTGAGTGGTGCGGTTGACACGCCTGAGGGATGGGATGCCATCCAGAGGGACCTGGACAAGCTTGAGGAATGTGCCCCTGTGAACCTCATGAGGTCCAACAAGGCCAAG
>NW_010527929.1:0-283 GCF_000687285.1 Phaethon lepturus
GCCCCTGCGGGCTGAAGGCGCGGCGTCGGCCACACTGTCTGCTGGTCATGGTCCATAGCCATGGAAAGCTGAAGTCCTACACAGGATGTCTCGGCTACATACTGGGTATTCTTCCCTGGTGGGGGTCTTCAAGTGATTTCCTCTCGCTCAAATTTGGGTGCTTTCATGAAGCAGCGTGTATGTGCGTGCAAGATGCTTGTGCCCGTGCTGCTGGCTATATGTTGTGCTATGAACAGTCTTGTCCTGAAGATGATTCAGCAGCTTATCTGTGGGCGTGCTATTG
>NW_010527929.1:304-6652 GCF_000687285.1 Phaethon lepturus
GAGAAGTCGATTTGGCTTCCTGAATGGAGTAAGCACAGGTTTCACGCTCTGCCCTGTGACATCATGTAGCAGGAAAATGCAGTCATGGATTTTAGGATAGCTTAAGGAAACACTTTGTCATAGGAGCTTGGAGAGTCTCTGCCCAGTAAAAACTTCCACGGGACTAAGTTTCTAATAGCGATGGTAAAATTAAGTTTTCAGGCTTTGTAACTTTTCCATTAAAATCACAAATATCGGTCGGTTTACTTCCAACACCCCAAAAGAAGAATTAATTAACATGCCTACATATAACAGAAAGCTAGTTTAAAGGAGAAAGTGAGGAATGTATCCAACTCCAAAAGTAACGTTCCCACCGATTCCCACGTACGTGTCGGGCCGCTCGGCCGCGTTTCACAACGGGACGCAAAGCAGGAGACGTGCCCTCCCAGCCAGCCCCCGCACCCTGCCTCCCCCCCGGCAGCTGAACTTAGGGCTCAACACACGCTCTTTGTGTTCACAGCATTAAATCATATCGGGTGGAGTTGTTTCGTGAACAAAACAAAACTGTACTGAAAAACACCAGTGTGCTTTTGATTTGTGCGTTCTTCCTCTGCCTTTAATCCTGTTAGGAGCCTGCATGCTTTTTCAGTGGCATGCAGCTCACCAGCCGGTTGCAGGATCCTGAATGGGAAAAATATGTAGAAACCTTCTTCCATTTTAGCTTTCTGATCTTTTTCTTGCCAGCCAGAAAGCTGTACAGAGGGTCTGCAAGCTGCTACCGATCTGCTGCCTTTTAACCCAAGTTACTGAATTCAAACCCACAAAACGGTCACAGGGAACAGCACAACAGTGCACAATTACGGTATTCCTGTCTGGACACTCCTGCCTTTTTCCTGAGGAATAATTAGCGCTCAAGGAGGAGAGCTTTAATCTATCTTTTATCTCCTGTGTGCTTTTTCAAACTTCCCCCACACATATATTCTTATGTAAGTGTCATTTTGAAAGGGCTCCTGTAAATCCGGAGCTTCTGCTTCTGGCTGCGACGCATTCACCGTCGCTGACCACTTGGCTGCATCTCATCAGGAGGCAGTTGCTTGTGTTCATCTCCTCACCCTGGGCTCAGGCAGCCCCAGCCTCTGCCTCCGAAGGTCCTTTTTCTTGAGGATTACGTGCAACGTTTGGAAGATAGTTTTGTTTGGTTTTCTACTTAAATTTGGACGAGAGAGATAGCGGTTGCATTGATGAGTTAATGTATTGCCATTTATAATTTTTGTTAAGTAAATTGCCAGGCAAAAATGAACACCGAGTGATTTTTATCCAGTTTCTGTAATCTTGTATTTATTTCAGTATATTTTCTTAATGCATGTATGTGTTCAGATCCGTGTAACAAACAGTTTTGAAAGACAGCAATGGACTTTAATAACAAATAAAAGAGCAGTTCCTATTCAGCTTAAAATTGCCCACAGCTAAATTCAAGGAAACGTATCTGCAGCTAAACCGAAAAGTGCAGGAATGGGTTTAATCATTTAACCTCTGGATTGCAAGCCAGGGCATTTAAAAATCCATAGCGTGGGGTTTGCTTATTACTTGTATGAATCACATCTCTTTGCTGCAAAAAAACCCACTCCAGAAACTCGTGTTCCCCTCTCTAATGGTAGTTTGGATTTCCCTTTTTGTCAGGCTCCAACTCGAGAAAGAAAGGGGGAAGAACATTTACAATTGTTTAAAATAAGTCAGTGACATTTAATTTCTGTCAACAATTTCTTAATTACCGCTTTAAAAGCGAAGCTTCAATGTGTCAGTCTAAATAGCGATACAAAAGGCTTTTTAAGAAATCAGAAATTAAGCTGCTAACATTTACCATTTTCAGATACTACTGATTAGATTAGGGATAATTATTTCTCATGATTTCACTACTAAAAAAGCTGTATGTCTAGTCATATCAGAACATCTAAACGAAATTACAGAGAAACAGTTTCTGAGTGCAATGTTTGCACTTGTATTCAAAAAGGACAGTGTAAAGGTTCTAATTTGATGCGGTATTTGCTGAATTAAAATGTCTTAGAAATGTGAAGTCTTCAATCCAATCTGGCTTTCCTGTTGTAAAACACAGTCTTTTAGAATATTTTGCATTTTTACTTCTTGGAATAAAAATGAAATAACAAATGTCCAGTTCGAACATACATTTGCAAGCTATTCTTGAAAATATTTCCTAAAGTTTAAAATTAAACGAAGGCTAATTAATAGTAGTATCTGCCAGGCTCTCTCTCTTACCATAAATAAAGAAAAGCACATAGTTTTAACAGGGTGAAACACATAGTCCAAAATAAAGGTTTAGTCAGGGCTGCTGTTTTAAAATGGAAATTTAGTTTATCTTATTTGTCACGTTGTAAATACTTCAAATCAAGTATTTTAACACCATTACAAAGAATTCATATGACGGTATTAATCCTAAAAATTGTGATGTTTCTGCAGCAGAAGGCTTTGACTTTAGTTAAGAACTCAGGGCTATTATCAAAATTAGAAATGTCATTTTCTCCATTATTTTAATGGAAAGTTACCTTTGGAAGAATAAGTCCATTTTGACATGATATAAATGTTTTAAAATAAAAAAGCATTGAGGGAATCACAGAAACATTTTAATCTTAATTATTCATAAATAGCTACCTCAAGTCCATTTTAGCAAAATGTCAGTTGCCCAAGAAACATGCTTATTTTGCATGAGAAAAAAGAATATTTGGGCTGTAAAAGGATGCTTTATCAATGTATATTTAACTTAAAATGAAGCTTGCAAATCAGAAACAGCCATCTATCATGAAAGTGCATTAACGTTACAGCACTTGCTACTGAAATTTCAGCAATATTATGAAATTTTTAACTCTTTGGCTAACTAACTAAAAAAGACATAGCAGAGGACTACTTTTATTTAAGAAGAATTTAGCAGGACTTTTTTTATAAATTAATCTTAAATATTTCGAGGAGCTCGATCTGAAGAAAAAATGCATTTTAAATGTTATAATGGTAAAGTTTTGAAATTTAACTAATACTCTCTTAAATATTTGAGAAGCTTTGTATTATTTTTCCCAACCTTGCCCTTGAGAAATGAATTCCCCAATGTATGTTTTAATATACTGTGCACTTTGCAGTTAAACATTTTCTTTCTATAAAGACATCTAGAAAAAGACATGCTATTTGATTTCTAAATACATTTCACAGCAATTGATTGTTTTGTTCTTTTTAACTATGCAGATTAAAGTAATAAAAAAGGACTTTTTGGAGTTACCAGAAAAATTAATTGTTCCTTTCACCTCCTCTAGAACCTATAATTTCTGTGTTCATGCTGTCCTGCATGGTTGCTTGTATGTTTGTATATACAGGTTTCAGTGGCAGACCTAATTTCAGAATACATAATGCATGATTTTGAAACCAATTTGTTATTGTAATAAAATATTTTTAGGAATGCATGGTGGTACTTGAGAGGAGAATGTTAAATTATACATGTATTGTGGCCGAGTGCATTCATTTAGCTCAGTGTGCAGGTGAATCTCCCCATGACCTTGGCACTTGCAGGGTAGCATAGAATAACAATCAAATCTAGGATTGGAAATCCTACCATTTCCAAATATTAACAACTTCTTTCAAAGGAGATGCTGATTTCAGCATTTATGTTAATGGAAACATCAGTATATCTTTCAGAGAACTTAAAAAAAAAAAAAAGCCATGATCTTAATAGGATTAAAAGCCATGCTTTTTATTTTCAAAATGCTAATTTGTTTTCTGCATTCTGTTTTCATATCAGGTCTTGTTATTCAGTAGACTGGGATCTAGAGGACACTGAAAGCTGCCAGAAATGCATTGGTAATGATAGGAAAGCTGCATAAAAGGTTTCTTTCCGAAAGAAATTCTGTGTTCCTTGCAAGCCTGCTTTCCCCATCTCGGTTAGTTGGTCAGAGAAACTAAATGCAGCGGTACTGATGAGAAGCAAGGGGAGAGTATTTTGCTGTATATTGCTGCTTTGTGTATCTCTGTATTTATTCCTTTCACATTAAGGAACAAATGTTAGTCATTAGAGGTGCATTAATTGAAATAGCCTGTGACCCATATTAGTGAGATGAACTGATTCGGCCAGCGAAGTTCGGCTGTGAAATTTAGAGTAGCCCGAGGCACCTGACATTCTGTAATCTGCTTATCTTGCAGGCTTTCACAAGCGGCTCTCCCATCGTCATTCATGCTGAACAGTGGGGTGTAGAGAGGAGGCCAGAACAGAGATAATAATTTACCATGTAATTTGTTTTGAGATTCCTTTGATAGATTTCAAAACCGAAGCATCCTGCAAGAGAACAGGGCCTTTAAAACCTTTAAGCCAAGCCAATTCTGTGCTTGGTGGTGGGTTATGTCGTGTGCTCAGCGGGAAGCCACCTTAACGAATGGACACCCAAGGCACTGACCATTCTCAGTGGGGACCCCCTATTTATTTAATGGCTTTTAAGCATTGCTTCTATTCCTTTTCCTCCTACAATGACTCTTATACCCGATGCTGTAAATTTGGAGAGCCCAGAGTACAGTTCAGTGCAGGTTGATGAAAACCATTTGCAGCAATCAGGAGGGGCAGGTAATTTTCTAGACAGATTTGTTTTGTAAATGAGGTGTTCCATTTGGGGAGCTGGGGCAGCAGCACACCTGGCTAGCAGGTGTCCTGGTGCAGGACAGCTTGCTTTAATTCCCTACTAGTTAAGGGATATTTCTTCAGCCCACAAACTTTTGTTTTAATGCCTTCATGGAGGCATAAAACATAACAAAAATTCAGGGATTTTATATTCCGAACTTCAAAACTTTCATCCAAAAGGGAAAAGGATCAAAAGGAAAAGGTGGTGCGTTTCATGTTCTCTTGTGGTTTTAATACTTGTTAACTGACCTATAAACTGAGTTTTCCAAGTAAAGAAACGTAGGGGAATTTTATTACAGAAAAATCTACTGTGAATCATCCCCAGCTGCTTTTAGAGATAGGAGAGGTTATTTTCACTCTTGCTTTCAAGGGTGATATATGCAATCTCTACACCTTTCCTTTGTTTCCATACTAACATTGTGCATCCATAGCCATATTCTGGGTTTTGTTTACTGTATTTCTGAATATTTTTTCTCATTTAGAGCAGCTGCTTTCCACTTTCTTTTTCAGCTAAAGAAGAGAGAATCACAGAAAATCAACGGTCAGCTTGCCTGATAATTTTGTTTGATGCAGTCCAGTTAATATCATCTTGATGCTTATAATTTCCTTGCACGACCTTGGATCCAAAATACTTTTTAAAACCTGGCTGTAACTTTGGCACAGATGACCTCCAAGCCTGTTGCCATGTGACTCGTAGGGCTGTGCCTGGAAGTGGAAGTAGAGGCGCTGGGAAACTTCTAAACCTGTATTGCTGTGAAAAAAAATGATTAGAGTTTGGGAAATGCCCCTTAGAATGACAAAAATGATGAACTTCTTGAGTGAGGAAATACCTAGAGAGAATGGGTCTGGAATCTTTTTGGCTGAACTGAAGTTTTTTAGATCAGTGTGGTGCTGTGTATTCTGCACCATGCCCAGCACAAAGGAACCCCAGCAGGGGCCTCTGGGTACCGCTCTAACGCAAATAGTAATAAATCATAATAATGGACGAACCGTCTTGCTTTTGCAATGCACGGCCTTTTGTTGAGGACTTTAAATGGTTTTAGGGGAATGCTGGCTCTATCTGTTTCATAATGGTAACCACAGCAGCTTGTAAAACAGCTGGAACGTTGAGAGAACGTAAGCGTTTGCGAGCCACTGTTTGGTTTCGAATAGAGACGCACGATAGCAGGAACAACGTGGGTAACAAAATTAAATAACTAAGATTCGCCCACCGGTCTCCTGTGTAATTACAGAGGTCACCACGGGGCGCGTAGGGAAGTAGGCGGTCCGCAGCGCGGTACAGCTTAGCGTGACGTGGTCCGGCTGGCCGCACGGTTGTCAACGTCTTAAAAGCTCTGAAATCAGAAAGGTGACCACAAATACCAAGCTGTAAGATTCCTTACGACTTGCTAAGAACGAAAAGGCCTCTTTGTGGCGAGGAAGCGCCCGATGCGGGTGGAAGCGATGCAGGGCGCTGTCCTGGCGTGGCCTTAGCGCTCTCCTCAGACTCGTTTCCCAGTGGTTTTTCGGTCAGCGCGTTCCAGTTCTCAGCAGGCCTTCACTTCGGTCACACAGCAGCGAGAGCCGCCCAAAAAACGCATTACTTGTTATATCACATACAAGTCTCACAAGAAGAAAAAAAAAATCGCTAATTTTGCACGGACGGGATTTCACCGACCGCTGCAAAACGGCGCTCGGGTTTCAGGCGGCTTTGCGTTCCAGGC
>NW_010527930.1:0-1448 GCF_000687285.1 Phaethon lepturus
CCCCCACGCCTCTGCACTCCCTGCAAAACACACCTGGGCCCTTGCCCTCCCCGCTGCATTTTGCCGTTAATTAAAGGAGGGCACCGCAGCTGCCTGCCTTCTCCTTTAAGTCAGATATTCGCACAGGTCAAACATGTTGTCTCGCAGAGAGACTTTCTCCTTTCAGAAATGCGTTTACCACCCGTTAAGCAGTCGGGCCCACTCCTCACCGCTGACCGAGGCCTGGCTGCATTTTCCACTCAGTGGCATGTCGCACGCCCCCCTCCGCAGAGGGGAAAGGGCCCGAAGCGGGGCGAGGCCGCTCCCCGTAGCGCGCGTGCACGCTACACGTGCAGCACAAACACCGCCTGCACGCCGAAGCCTCCATGAACAGCCGGAGGGTACCTCCCGTCGTCTGACGAGGCAGTAATTTCTGGGCTGCAAACACGGGGGTTCACCCCTCGCTGGCCATATTGCCTGGCAGACTACTAAGCAGCATCAGCTTCCTCGCTTGTTCGGTGTGTTAACTGCAACAGAACCGTATTCAGTTACTGTGCAAGAACAAAGTTAACTTCATCTGATCAAAGAGCTCCTTTTCTGTTTTTTTTCAGTTGTTTTTTTCCTCCCCCATGCAGCATCTGACTTCTTGTTTTTCAGTATGTTATGCAGAACACAGACCCCAGAAAGCAGGGAAGGGGTATGAAGCAGGCACTGTTGCACAGCACCGTTTTGACACCAAAGGCCACATCCTCGCCAATACACAACATTTAAGCCAGGAGCGGGCAGAGCCTTCCCCGGCACGGCAGCTGCAGCAAGCGCTTTCTCACTAGAGCTGGCTGGGGAAAAAAAAAAGTTTCTGGTTCATGGAAGAAGTTGTTTTCTTGAAATTTCCCCTGACCAGAAGCTACCTTGACCCTGCAGCTGCTCAGTGGGATGGATGCCTTTGTCAGCGGGGAGAGGAAAAATGTCCTTATTCTAAGAGCAGCTGCAGGGGAGCTTTGCCCAGAGGCCAGCCCAGCCACAGGCTCCCGGCGCGATGGGAGCCCTCCGGCGAAGTCCGTGGAGGGGAGCACCCTGCAGCATGCCTACCCCCAGCACAGACCTCTGCAGGGAGCCCAGGGTGGCAATCCCTCCCAGTCTACTTGGCTGCAGTTTACTCAAGGCTCCATCGATTCATTCTTGTGTCCAAAAGAAAAAAAAAAGGGGCGGGGGGCGGAAAAAGAAAAATTAGCCCAATCACTCTGCATTTTCTATGAAACTTCTGACCGACTCCAGTCCTCAGAGCTAAGTGCCATGGACTAGAGCAAATGAGGCAAGCGCTCCTGTGCGTCTTCCTATCCCCTTGGCAGCCCAGGCAAGCAACCAGACAGCTAGGGGCTGCTTTCGGCCCCTGGCTCTCCCCAGTGATCCCCTGGGACCCCCGGCTGCACCCTGCACACATGCTGCCTTTCAGCACTGGCAGCCACCGC
>NW_010527930.1:1467-32100 GCF_000687285.1 Phaethon lepturus
GAGATACAAAGATCCGCCTGCCACGGCCGGCGGGGAAGAGTTGTGCGTTTGCACTCTCCGGCACTTTATTGCGGTTGTAGGGAAGGTAGCATACCCAGCGCTGCCGTGCCGTGCAGGTGAACTGAATTCACTGGTCCCCAGACAAGGCTTCCTGCTGTAAGTGGGTCTCGCCGCTGATGGAAATAGCAGCAGATGTAGCAATTTGCTGCCATTCTGCCTGAGCGCTTGTGATCCCATCTCTAGCAGCCTCAGCCTGTGGGGAGGAGCTCCCTGGGTTGTCTGCCTACAAGTGCACCCATCTGCTTGAAATTGGATTTTCAGAATTTGCAACAGAGCCAAATACGCATAATTTTGAAATAATCCCAGGCTTTCATGTTTAAAAAGCAAAACTGTGAGGGGAAGGGAGTGTCCAACCTCCCTACTTGAGCCGGGCTCCCGGAGGTTGCTTTAAGAGACGTGTTTCAGTGCTGGATTCAGCCCAAGGATTTCTTTAGACAGCACAGGGTCTTTTCAGAAGGTATTTCTTGCTGCAGAATGATATAATGGGCCCTTAATCAGTGCACATGACAAGGCCATTTATCATTTGTGAACCAAATGTGAAAAGAATTGTGCTTTTGTTTTGCCTTTTCTCCCACCTCCTTGAGAGATCCCTTTTCCACCACTTCCACGTGTGATCTCCAGGATTCCTTCCCCAGAGGGAATATGTGTGTGGGGGTAAGCGCTCATGACAGCGCTACATCTGCACCTCATGTAAAAAGTTCTCAGCTTCCTTCCCGTTACCGCCTAGAGACCACATCACAGAGATGTGTTTTTAAGGAGCCGAATTTTTTAACTGATTTTTAAGTCCCATCTAAAGCTTGTGACTTCCCCTTGGAAAACGCATCCACGCCAGGCAAGCACTGGGAGTGTTTAGTCCTGTGGCTTGACTTATTCTGCTCCAGTGTTCACACCGCAGCCCACTCAGGAGTAAGTAAGCTGGCAAAAACCTTTTACAATTTGTAAGCATCTCACATCTACCTTAAGAAAATAATTATGTAAATTCTCTGCTCCCCTGGAGAGGTTTTGGAAGAAAACTAAAGAGATGCAATAAGAAAAAATGCTCAGGGCTGCCATTTTGCACCGTAACTCCTTTTGTCTCTGCAGTTGCCTGTCCCACTACCCTGTCGGTCTGATAACTGTGCTTTGCTCTCACTGCTTCAAATAGGCACCGGCCACCATTTAGACAGTTTGGCAAATAGGCTACCCATGAATTTCTCCTGGATGAATGCAGCGGGGTGGTACATAGCAGCGCAGGGCCTGCAGGTCAGCTGCAGCGGAGCATTGGCCTTTGAATGAATACCCAAAAAAGTGCAGCCAGATATCCAGAACGAAGATACTGAATAAGCAGGACAGCGTCTTGCCTGTATCATCATATTGCGATCACCCAGAGAAATTCCTTGTAACAATGCTAGACAAAAAAACATCAGCTTGGAAATGGGATTTTTAAGTGGAGGGTATCCCTGTAATCAAGCATAAATCAAAACCCTTTCCCTTTCCCCTCCTAATATGCGGCATTCTGGACTCGGTTCATATACCCCTCAGGTTTTCCCCCCTTTCCCATTTCCAACAGCAACCTTTGTTGTTACTAGCATAAAGAAAACAAAACTGAGGTCTCTGCTTATCTGCAGAGTTGCACCCTTCCAAAGCAGTTTTTTATCACTTACATGCTACCCTCCAGATAAGTGTGACTTTGACTATTATTTTCTAAGAAAGTGACTGAATACTGATTGTACGATTGCACATTCCCTCGAGTTCCCTGAACCACAGCTTGTCCGCGCAAACAATGAGTTCAGTAAACAAATGAGCTGTGAAATGATTGCATGTGAATGACATGTACTTAATAAATGGTGCTGTATTATGTCCTTGAGCATGCTGATAGTTCAACAAGAGGGAAAGAAAAGGGAAAATATTCTCATCCTTGCACTGCGTTAGGTTCTCACGGCTAAGTGGAATGGAGTGCATTGCTGCATAAACAGGCAATCAAACTTTTTGCCTTGTGGCTCTCATAATTACATGCAGAAGGGGAATATAGGATTTTTTTGTGCCGCATGCAGAAATAACCTTTGATTACAAAACTGATTGGCAAAAAGAAGTGACAGATCTTCAATACCTAAAAGAAAAAAAAAAGAAATCAATCGTTAGAGCAAAACTTTTCAACATTTCTCTCCCTCTCTCCTGCATTCTCACTTTGGTTTCTCTGAATCTAGCAATGCCTCTCAGAGCTCCTTAATGCTCTGTGCGAACTTTCAAATTAAGACCTTTTATCTTAATGGGAATTCTAATCCTACCGGGATGTGTTTGCCTAGCTGCACTTACCATCCCATCACGGGAGGGGTTTTTTTCTCAGGATTTCCTTTGATTTGTGGAATCAAAGCAGAGGAGTGAAGGCACCAGAACAGCTGACTGCTGATAACAATCGTGGAAAAGCTGAGATGTTATAGATGTTCTGTGAATTAAAATACTGCAGCTATTATCTAAAATTGGCAGCAGAGAATTCCTATGGGTTTTCAAGATATATCACTTTGGCAGCACCTGCATCTGTGAGAACCAGGGCAGACTGTAAAAGCTTGCTGGCTCACTGAATAACCCCACCGTTAAAGCCCTTTGAAATTTTGCACAATTGTGAAATGAGATCCTTTGACTTTCGCCATGGTAACACCCCTGTTGTTTTCCTTTGTTGACAGTGGAAGGCCTGAAAGTAGTGGAGATTGAGAAATGCAAAAGCGACATTAAAAAGATGAGGGAGGAAATGGCAGCAAGAAGCAGCAGGTAAGTTCTGCTTCGGACCTAACCAAAGAAATAAGCATCTGGTTTCAAACCCTAATGCAGCATTTCTGCAGAGTTGACTTACCTTCTGGACTTAGCAGTAAAGAAGCAAGGCAACCAATAACATTAAGGACAGTGGCTTTAATTTAACATTGGAAGATCTATGGCCACTCATCAATTAGAATAGCTCGGACCATGGAAGTAGAGAAAAAGGTCTTGCAACAGAGAGTTATTTTTCACCATACAGAATGGGAGTTCTTCATCCAGATTCACTGGGAGAGAGGGAATAGGAAAAGAACTTCTGTGAAGTGTGGTGTTTGGTTGGGAACCAGCTAACACTCGAATCAGGTCCAATATATTCTGGGAAAATATCAAATAAATATGTAGCAGCTCTTCTAATTATGATCTCATGCTATTATAAAACATCCATTTCAAATTCAACAAGAAATTGGGAATTTATTTTCTAATTCAAGGGCTCACTGTGATTATGAAGCTTGGTTTCGCTGTAATTAGAAAGCAGCAGAAAAAATTGCCTTTTGTACAGTATGCGGTCTCGGTTGGAAAGTCTGCCCCTGTGTCACTGAAATACATACCCCATTAGGACAAACAAATCATCACACTGAGATTATGAATGCTTCTGGGAAGGTTGCTGAAGAGGGATATACCGCGTTGCTCAAAGTATGGGTGAAGGGGATTTTCCTCAGCAAATGTAACTATGCTGCCTTGACAGCCTCTCTCTTTTTCATCATTTGGGGTCAAATTCTCTGACCTTTAATCAAAGCTTTTTCTTATTGAGGGCAATGGGAGATTTGCTAAAAGAATTAGGCTTTATAATCACTCGCTTTTATAAATTTTGCTATCCAGATACGTCAGGAGGCACAGTGTTAATAAATTCCTATTAAGTCTAAGGCCAAATTCAGCTGTCATACTTGCCTAAATGCAGAGTAACATTATTAACCTCAGATCTGCTCCAGATTTATACCAATAGGATAGTTTGCAGTTTGCCCTATGATTTGCATCATTTCTCGTTCAGGTGTGTGAGGAAATCTCATTAGAAGAATCAGAGCTCAGATTGGCAGCAAATGCAAAAACATGTACACTGATTTGTGCTGGGTGTGATGTGAATAATGTGTGTGTCTGTGCATCTGTCTTTACTTTTCCTTAACTGTTTTAGGGAGCTGGGAGAGCTGCGTTTACAAGCACAGTGATGCACAGGCAGATAGGGAATTAAAACCAAAAAAAGAAGTTATGGCAACCTCACATTTGCCCAGTTGCCGCCACATGCATAAGGAAGTTTGAGACTGTCCCAGCAGCAGCCATGACTCATTCCTGTCCCAGACCTTGCCACCTTACAATCTGTATTTTGTAGTATAAACAGCCATCTGTTAACAAGAAAAACAAGAATGGGGAGTGCTATGTCTGCCTAGTGCAGATGGCTCCAGTTGAGGTGTAGTCTTCACCGGGGGCTTCTAGTAAGATATGACAGCCACCAAAAGCCAGAGACCAGCAGGGAGTGTGATGCTGGAAAGTTGTGGTAAAAACCGGTGCCGTGCTCAGCAACAGGTAGTGCTGTGGGCACAGATGCCTAAGCTAGTGTGCTCTGAGCTCACACTGCATAGCTGCTCTCACTGAAGCAGGAGCTTAACTCGCTCTGCTCAGCATCACTTTGTGCCCTATCGATGTGGCAGCTACTTGTCACACCTATTCTTGATTGCCTTGAGCTGCGTCTTCCTCCTTTTGACTGCACAAAATCTCCTCCTTGCACAAAATTTTGCCCTTGATTATCTGTACCATAAGGGCTTGGGTGTCATAGCAGCAGCTAGGTGTGGCTAGGTTCAGTGTATAACCAGGGGTGGCCACGAGTCACCTCTTTTTGCTGTAAGAGTGAGGAGAGGATGCTCCTTGGTGGCTCGCCATGAGATGGGACCTCATCGGGAGCTGCTGAGGAATGATCTGTGGTTCCCTATTCCTGAGCGACCACAGCTCTGCAAAAGACATGCCACTAGCCCGTGGTGACCCCAGCTTCAGGGTACTTCACCCCCGAGCAGCTGAGCAAGCTCTTTCCCATTGGCTTGAGATACATGCATGCTGTGGGGGGAACAGGGCATCCCAGGGCAAGTGGAAATGGTTTTGCCCCTAATTAGACTTGTCATCCCTTGTGCAATGTCATTTGATAGATAATGCATTACAGTTGCAATTAGGGATCACACCTAAATTTAGTTAATGTACATAAGTATGTGTGAGTGCATATATTCCTTCAATCATATCACAGTATACATAGCTGTATTCTTGTGTGTTTACATACTCTTACATTTGCTGTTACCAAACGATAGAGTAAGGATGAACAGCTAGGTTTGTAGAAGTCATCATGCACAGTGAATTGTGCATCTCTCCTAGTCAGAAAAGCAAAGCAGCCCCACTTATATACCCTCAAATTGCTTTTTTTGCTAGTTTACTTTTTGCACTCACCACTGGCAGATGCTAACAACATTATGCTGTCGTTTAAAATCATGATCATTTTCAGATACAGTTTTACATTTGTAAAGGTCTGATGCATCCTGGCTCAGGTGTGTTCCCCAGTGTGGCAGGATGAAGGCTTCGATGTCTTACTGGGAACTAGAGGTAGTTGGCTGACCCTCAGCTAACCCTGGCAGCCAGCTCCAATTAGGGCAAGGAATGCCCCAATTTCGTTATTTTTACCCTACTAATACCCCTCACAGTGGAGTTTTGAGGAAACAGCTTTAGAAACAATTAAGTCAACTTTTCACCAACGGAGAATCTCCTTAAACAGAGCAGGAAAAGACACTGAATGAAGCCAGCTGACCACTATGAACTGTAAGATGACATAACTTCTGCAGGATTCAGACAACACCATCAGAAATGATAGCAGACATCAACATTAAGAGGAGAAAAGAAAAGAGACCCAGACCAATTTCCAACAGAGAAGCCCTAGGAAGTCATGCAAGATAGAATATGCAAAATAATGGAAAAAAGGGACAAATAAAGTTAATGGAATACTTTGGTTGACTTCTTTTGGGTGGTTTCATTTAGCCTCATTTGGCAGGAGGCTTGAAAAGTGAGAAAGGATAATCCAAATGTTAGGGCTACAACGATACATGCAAAATGCAAGCAGATCAACCTCACATGAGAGTTATTAAAGTTCATGTGACCAAAGACCTGGGAAACATGTCTTGAGTTAAAGCACCACCATTGCCATGGGTGATACCACAGAGGTCTTAGTTTTATTGTAACTCCTGTGGCTGTAAGTCAAGAAACTGCTCTCACACAGCAGTGCAGCCACCTAGATGTTCTGCAAAGGCTGTAAGGCTGGTGTGCACCTCCCACTGTCATGGTCCTCTGCTTGCATGGGATAGCATAAGCTTGGCTCTTCCACATTGTAGAGGAAGGAAGAGTGGATAACTGGCAGTTGGTGCTGTGTTAATAACCAGGCAAGTATTAACTACTTGTAATTGCTGGCAGCGGCTCCTTTCCTCCAGGACCGGGGAGCCAAGCAGACTGTGTCTGCCGAGCCTGTGCCTCACTGCTGTTGTCCCACCTGAAGGGCAGAAAGCAAGACGTTCATGCCATCAAAATGGACGGTCTTACCCAAGCTTTTACGAGGCCTGGATCTGGTCTGCGATAAGCCATGGGCTCAGTGGGTGCCTAGGCTAGTGAATGAGCACAGGCGTGCCAGTGTCCATGCTCAGCGTGGCCCCTGGCAGGGCTCTGCCATCCTTGGACAACTGTGCCGCCACGGACAGCAAGCTGCTCACTGAAAGGAAAGTTGCTTGGTTTAGACAGAAGTGATTGTGTATCCATGGATACATGCCTAAAGACAGATGTTCCTCATGTGTATTCACATAGATGGAGAAGGGACGACTGGGGTGTTGCACAAGGGGAGAAAATCCTAGAGGATCACACTTTTAAAGCATTTGAGCAACACCACATTAGAAAGAGAGAGGTTGGGGAGTGGGGTAGTTCTCCGAGCAATACCTAGTGAGAGACCAGAGTACTTCTGGCATTTTTTGAGGCACTGTGGTTCTGTTCCTACAATGTTAAGAGCTGAATATTTCATTTCAGGACTAACTGTCCCTGCAAGTATAGCTTTTTGGACGAAAACAAGAGGCCGACTCCCCGCCGTGATGTACCATCCTACCCAAAGGTACCATGCAATGCTTGCTCTTCCCGGAATCCTACCACATGCTTGCCATCCTCACAAGTGCTGGTTTACAATGCCTGACTCCCTAGCCATCTACCTCCTAGTTATTCTAAATCCAGGGCCTGCTCCAAAAATCCTTGAAGCCCATGGAAAAAGCTGTCGTTGCCCGCGGTGACTTAAAGTTGGATCCTCAGTAGTCTTTAATACTTGCAAACTCATTAGTGTTTGAAATGTTAATGAACATTTTGCATTCATCAACATTTAACACTCTTTTGTCTAGTTATATTTGTTTATTCTCCACGCTCATAGCAAACAATCAAAAATAGCCTATAATGTTGTACTCTAATTGAAAATAGCACTGCTGCCTGTTTTCTCCTAATGGATTATTTTTTAATTTAAAAAGTAATTTATGGGATGCTTCACCTAGGGAAACAAACAGAAAAAGCAACATTGGATTCTCTCCAGAATGATTCATTGTCCCTGTGAAAATGAGTTAGTGTATTTGCTAGAGAAAACAGTAATGCTTGAAGAAAAATGTTTACTGGGCAAGTACAAGTACAAATCCACAGTGATGAATGAGGCTGAAACCATGAAGCACACAGGATCTTTGGTCCTGGCACCAGCAGTCTTTGCCCACAGGAATTATTCAAAGCTACCAGGTTACATCTGCTCAGTGCCCGGCTCACACCTTCACAAAACACCAGCTCACACATGTGCAAATCATAGTTTGACAGTGGGCATTTGCTTGCACACATCAATGCTGGCTCAGCCACTTTGAAGTTCACATGGTCCCCTGTGATGCAGGTGTATGATATGGATGTGCATCCTTGCATTTTTGTCTTTAGAGCCTTACAGAGCAACAAATTATACGTTCCGCTGTTTATTCTGCTCTGCCTAGCAAAAGTGACCTCTAGGTCTCTGAAGTAGACATCATGAGACTTACATGTCTTTTAATTAACTTTTGCCGAAGAGGCTTGTGGTCCTGACACTAATGCATGTCTTCTCAAAACATCTCAGTTCTAAACCAGATTTTTTCCCTTGATAAGTATGTATGTCAGACCAAACTTGGAGGTACTGCCATGATATTAGGATCTTGAATTAGCAAGTGCTACGAAGAGTTGTACTGACTGACTGCAGAGTAAAGTGTTAGTCTGTATTTCTGTGTTATCCCTGGACCAAAGCTCAAAGGACTTTTGGTTTTAGGAGTTTGTATTCTGTTTGACAGATTTGTGAAATTTGTTATCAGTTGTCAGGTGCTAGATTTGTGCAATGTCAGTGAGGTTGGAAGTGGTGAGTATAACCGAAAGAAAATGTCATTACAACACTATTATCAAACAACAAATCTGTACTGCTAATTCCCAGTTTTCTTGCAGAACATCATATTAAATATCCATTATATATGCAAATGCAAAAATCATTGCCTTCTGAAGAAGGAAAATTATTTGTCCTTGGATTAAGTATCAACAATTTGATGGCTCAGAAAATTTCGTTCACCTGCTCAGTACAGTAAGCCCAAACTAATTAGAGACAGCCATGGTAAATGGGCCAATTGAAGCGACAAAGGTTTTTGTGTCCCAGAAAGACTCTGATCAATAGAGTCTTGAAAAGACGAATAGGTAGAGTCCAGATCTCCCCTGGTCTTTTAACCCTCCACATTCCTTTTTTTCATTTTGTATACAAACTATAACTGGCTGCTGAACTTGATTTTGTTTTAAGCCTCTGAGTGGAATGATAAAAAATCACTTGAATTTTGCAGGCTGACAAACAATTTGAAAATGTGGGCGTTCTTGAAAAAATACTCAAAATGAGAGCATAAATCATCTGAAAGTAAATATATCATACCCACCAGCTAATTTAACACTGTAAGCATAGACACTTCACACCATCCAGCCATGAATGGCTGTATGGAATGTTGTTGATGCTCTGCAGACAGCAGAACCAGTGCATCCAGGGATGGATATGTGCTCCGTGCCCTTTATATCTGCGTGCTGGATTTACCCACAACCCCATCCATAAGAGCTCTGCTTTCCTCCCTTTTCTCCCAAACCCTCCACCTCCCTGCTCCACAAGCATTTCCACCGATCAGTGGCCTGCCAGCTGATGCCGTGGGCACCTGGTGTGATCATGAGCAGCCGGTGGGAAGGGTGAGGAGGGTTGGGCAGGCAGTGGGAGATGTCAGGTGCTGTCTCCTTGGGAAATATGGCTGAACCCCATGTGAATGGAACCCCGGGAGTCCCAAGGACATGCCAATAACAAATCCCACGCCAGGGTGGGGGACCCTTACTTACGCCAGCTGCCTTTTTGTCTGCAGTACATGCTGTCCCAGGAGACCATTGAAGCACTTCGGAAACCAACCTTTGACGTCTGGCTGTGGGAGCCCAACGAGGTAAGGATGCCACGTTAGCTCGGTTAGCACTCTCTCTGAGAGACAACAAGGCCAGAAGAGCCCTTTGAGATGGTCTGCAGGGTTTTTCCCCTTTTCTGCCCCTTGCTCTCTATACTTAATTATTTTCATATCACACCAGAATACAGTACTTTTTCCTAACAGATGCCAGATAGATGATGCTGATTATCATACCCTGACTCCTCTTTATTTTTTTTGTTTAATCTCTTCTAGTAATGTCCTGTAACAACCAGTGCACTATCATTAGTGCCACATGAGTTTTATCCGAACAAATTGATCCCTAGGAAAGTGTATGCTTAAGCACATCATCAATAATTCCGCTCAAATCAATAAAGCAGCGTGCTGCAGTGTGAAGCCAGGCAGAGGTGCATGCATTGATTCACACCCTTTTAGGTGAGGGGTTTTCTGCAGTGTATTCTGAAGATGTTGCAAAGCCGCATGCACAGCCTATTAGTATTATTGCTTCATTTTCTTATTTTTCTTACTGCTATTAATATTATTCATTGTTCATCAATTGTATTGCAGAAGGTTCTGGAAGGCCCATGTGTAAACCTCTGTAGAAACACGAAGGAGAAGGATGTTTCTATAATGGCCTGCTTATAATATAATGTAACACTAGATTCAGCAAATACAAGCAAATCTCACCTAGGAAAAATGTAAGGGAGAACAAGACTAAACCAGGATTTTAGTGTCAGATTTTTCCCAGGGGAAGGATTGGGTGGGTCTAGCAGCACCTCCAGCAGCAATCACCTTAATTACCTTCTCAATCAGATATAGTGCATACAAGAGTCATTCTGTCTCAGCACCTGTAGATCAACATGACAAGGAAATACTGCATACCCCATCCACAGTAACAGCATATTTCCTTCAGGATATTTCATCATAGAGTAACAGAAGGACTCTCTGGGGGCTTTAGGTCCATCTCCCATTCACAGAGGCTGGCAGAGCTTCCCTTGGGTGGTCCATGCCAAGCTGAGGCTGGTGGTCTGCAGTTACTGCTCCCTCTCCAGCTCCTTTCCTCTGTACCACAGCCATACAACTGCTCAGGCACAATGGCTCGCCCCCAGCTTTTTAGATGCCTGTCAGGTCTTTACGAGGGAGATGAATTAGCAGGAGAGAATTATGACCTGCCAGGTGGACCATAACACTGTTGGCTCATTGTTGTTCTGACTATTAAGAAAGAATAGGGAGAGACAAAACCCAATATCCACAGATTCTTGTGTGCTGAGGCATAGTGTTTTAGCACAGTAACTCATTCAGAGTACCAGGAAACACTATATGGTGGCATGAACAAGGCTAACAAGAGGGTGTGGAGATTAGACATGCCCTGCAAGGAGGAGTGCTGCTCAGAAATAAGATACAAGCTCTAGTGAGCTGAGCACTATATGGGTTTATCTAACCTTTTAGCTCTGATTTACGTTTACAGAGAATATTTCAATTCTGTCAATGCTTGTTTAGCAATGAGCATTTGCCCACACGCTTAATGTGGGGCAGGCAGGTTATAAACCATAGTCTCCTGTAAGCAAATTAATAATGTGCTCTGCAGTATCTCAGTAAACAGAGCTATGCAGCAAGCTTGCGTTCTCTTTCTCAAATGCCCGCTCACTTTCAAGCCTTAGAAAAGTCCAATATTCAAGCTTTTGCTGTTGACCAAGAAAGGTAAAAATGAAAACTGAGATTCTCATGTGTTCAGGAGCAGGAGCTTTGGCACCCAGAGTCACCGTGCCACTCACCCAAAGTTCTCTTGGCAACACCTGGAGGGAGACAGAGATTTCTGAGGGTAATTCAGCCCTTCTGGATCAAGTTTATTGTCTCGGAAAGTCTTTTCTGAAACTATTGCAAAACATATATTCTACCTCAGGGACTAAGAACAAGACAAGGTGGCCTGCAGAAAAATGCTGTCCATGTGATCTGAGCACAGTTCAGCTCGTGACATTGTCCCTCAAGTCTTGCAGGAAAGTCTCTTTCTTCCTGTTCAGCTGACTCAAAACCAGCCCTCTTGTTACTGCATGAACTATGTATATTCCCTGGATAAATATAAAGTTTCATTAGATTAAATCATTTTTTCAGGAGAATTTTTAAGAGCCTAAATAACAGAACCCTAATTAAAAATGTCTCCAAGGCCATATTTGTGACATTACACTCATCATGTTAAAACGCCTGGATCAGTCTACAAGTCTAAAAACTGTGTCTGCTAACGTAATGGATACATTTCATCCCCTGTGGATTTTGCCTTCAGAAATGGGAATGCAGATGCCTAAACTCCTGAACGCCTGGAAGTCTGTTCATTTCTGACTGGTGGCAGCTGTTAAGTGCCCAGACACATCAGATTATCAATACTTTTCTTTTGCAATATTTTCAAATCCAGAAGGTTTGCTGAGAGTGGTAGTACTAAACTATCTGCGTCCCCCTTCCTACCACAGAGCAGATGTTGTCTCAAAAGACCAGCCTGCCTTTACATTCAGATATTGGGATTCATAGTTACAGTTTACGGGAGTGGATGGTCACAAACATGCTGCAATTTTGTAGGGTTGTAACTGGAGAGCTTTTGCTAAACAAAAAATCTGAGTTAGTGGAGTTAGGAACTCACGAGATGTCACAAAGAAAGAAGATATTAACACTTATCTAGAATAAACGTTTCTTTAAGTATCTCTTATTTTCTGCTGTCATTTTCTATACAGCTAGGGCCTGATCCATTTCTGAACAGCTAGGGCCTTCGGAGTCAGTGGAAAAACTCCCACTGATTTCATAAGAAAAATGGCAATACTTTTTGGTGAGAAGGAATTGCTATGATACACATGAACCAGAATTACTGAAGAGAGCTGGTGTGATTCAAAGCCTTGCGCAGAACCTATGAAGTCAACAGCAATCTGTCTACTTCAAAAAGCTTTCAGAACCTCTCTGTCTCCCCTCTTGCACTCTCTTTAATCAAGCAATCTTTGAACAACTTTCTTTCATCTTAACAAGAGGGCTCTACAATTATTCGATGCTTGCAAGGAGGAAATTCATTCTGCAATGTATCATAAAATAAAGTAACATTTACCAAGCCAATAACCTATCTGTTCCTGGCTGCAGATGCTGAGTTGTTTGGAACATATGTACCATGATCTTGGCTTGGTAAAAGACTTCAACATCAATCCTATCACGTTAAAGAGGTGGTTGGTAAGTATTTCAAATTCATGATATTTGCAATTTTTCAAATTCAAAAATCAATAAACAAAACATTTAGTCATGGAATTAACTTGATTTACATGAGTAATCCCACTGAAAGCAGTCAATCTACACAAATTCTTAAAATTTAAGTACTTCAGCAAATATTTGCATTCTTGTGGTAACAGATGACTTTTTTTAATGTTTTACATTTGTTTGCTGAGCTTTTATTACTGAAAGCATTTCATTTCTGGTGAATGCTCTTGGTACCTACTGTAAATGGAGATGAGTGTCTTTAGATATGGCAAAAAAAAGACAGTATGTGCAATAATCATTAGATGTCCTAAATCACAGTGAGTAAAAGAGCAAGGCAGGAAGGAAAAGGAGTTGCTGAGGAGTTAAATAACTTTCTTTGCCTTCATCTTCAATGTGGAGAACATTGCAGAGATGCAAGACATAATAAAGATAAGATCATACCAAAATTAAGATGTCTAAAGAAGAAACACTGGAGTATTTAAAAATCAATAAGTTATCAGGTCCAAGGGAGACCATAAGAAAGAATTTGCTAAAAAGCTGAAGAATATATTGGCTTTCTCAGAAAAAAACATCATGTTCCTAGAGAACTGTAGAACAGTAAATATTTGTTTAAAAAATATCTAGGGATACCCTGAAGAATTATGGTTAGTAAAACTTACATGTCTACCCAACAAACTGATTGAAACGATAATTAAAAAACATCATGATGTGAAGTTCATTATACAGATGTTTCACATGATTCTTTTAGCAAAGGATTGTATCTCACTAATTGTTTCTGATTACCTGAAGAGTATGGGCAGAATAGAAGAAACTGTTTTACACGGTTGATGCAGACTCCCAGAAAGGCATTGACAAATTCCACAAGTTCAGAAGGCATCTAGAAAACACAAAGCAAAACACTGGATTCATCATATCACAAAGTACAGCAAGGGCAAAAAGCACCTGGGGACCAGCGTACGCAGGGCAGTGACTGCCCCTGCTTGGTGTGCTGCTGCTGGCTGAAGCCACCAAGGTGTTATGCTGATCAAACACTGGAATAAGGGGTAAAATGGACTGATGTTACCATGTCTCCATAGAAGGCATAAGTCTTACCTGGAATTTATACCTAGTACTGGTTAAGTCCGTTTAGAAAAATGGTATGACTACAGTAAAGGAGATATTTAAAGGAGATACTTAAAGGAGATGTTGCAACAGGACAAGGGGTAATGGTGTTAAACTAAAAGAGGGTAGATTTAGACTAGATATAAGGAAGAAATTTTTCACAATGAGGGTGGTGAAACACTGGCACAGGTAGCCCAGAGAGGTGGTAGATGCCCCATCCCTGGAAACATTCAAGGTCAGGTTGGACAAGGCTCTGAGCAACCTGATATAGAATCATAGAAACATAGAATGGTTTGGGTTGGAAGAGACCTTTAAAGGCCATCTAGTCCACTGCCCCTGCTGTTCAACAGATCAATTGAACATCTAGTTGAAGATGTCCCTGCTCACTGCACGTGCGGTGGACTAGATGACCTTTAGAGGTCCCTTCCAACCCAAACCATTCTATTATTCTGTGATTCTATATAAGAAATGATCGGACCTAGGAAATCTCTCCCTGAAGAAGGCAGATGAAAAGCTCAGTATTGTTGACCTTAGAAAGCAAATGAAGAGAAGGGATGGGATGAAACCCAATACAATCAAGGCTAGCACAGAGTAGATAAAACTACTATAAAAATAAATAGAGAATTTCCTCCTCCTGTCTCACAGCCTGAAAACATGGGAAACAAGGTGATATGTCAACACACATCAACATGCCACCCACACACATTACTGCAGGCAGCTTCCTGTTAGCTTGTATCTCCAAGTAATTTGTTACCACTAGCATTTAAGACAGCCTTGTTATGAACAATGAGGGGAGTTTATTATGTATTTTTTACAAAGGTAAGACAGAGTGAGATTTCCTTTCTTAAACACTAGCTTTGCAGAAAGAAAGATGATTTTAAAAAGCCCCAGGGACTCTGCTTCAAACTATAATACTCCCCCAGGCACAGCATGGGCACCAGTTTGAACTTAAGTGGATGAGAAAAAGCCACCTCATGCATATGCTTTCTTTCTTGCTCCCACATCCACTGGCTACAGAAATGTTCCAGAAAGGAGAGGAAAGGATGACTAATACAACTCAGTGACTCCAGCCCTTCAGTGCTCTGAGTCAGGAGTCCTCTGGGATGCTCTGGGCTCCACTGCTGGATGTATACATTACATCTGTGCAGTGCTGGATGGTGCTTGGGCATGACCACGGCGTCCATGTGGAGGCTGTGCAATACTGCCCACCACCTGTGAGCCTGGCTGTCAACCATATTGTGCCATTAGATATTCATTTTAAAACCGTGTAATATATTTGTAAAGTCCTTGCTGCAGAATGATCTGAACAGCTTTTGCAATGAAGTCCCCCAATATTGAGTAAGCACTGAAAACCCACAGTTCTCTTGACCTCATCCAGAGCTTTGTGGGTTCCTAGAAGTCAGGTCCCAGGTTGAAGGGTTTGATCCTGATGGGGCTTGGGGGATCTTGAAGTAAATTCACTAGCTGGAGAAGGGGACATGAATTCTGTCCATGTCATTCATTCAGGCTCGGTAATTGAAACACATGCATAAGGGCTCTCTAGGGTCCAGGCTAGGGAAGAATCAGCAGAAGGGGTCCAGCAGTGCTGCTGATGCTTGCCTGTTCTGTGCAGGGCAGGATACCAAAGGCTACCCAGTGCACTGGAGGAATGACTGTGGGATGTGTTAACCCAGCTGTGCCAGCTTCACTCAGCTAGCCTGGCTGACAGTAGCAAGGACACATGGAAAGACAGGATTTAGCTTGCATTTGTAATGAGGGCACATAGCCAGGATCTGTAGAAAGTTAAAACACACAAAAATCAGTCTCATGTGCCTATATGGCTGAATCCCTTCCATGCTGTCTCGCATAGGAAATCCACACAGATACGCTAGTGCATGTGCATTCACATCTTCACTTTGCCAAGCAACACATCCCAAAGTGCCGCCTCTGAGCATTTGCAAACGAAATAACAACTACATTTCAACCCTGAAGATTTCAAAGCTGCAATTTGCATTCAGCGGGATGTACTTTGAGTTCTTTACACACCCCACAGTCATCGTTTAACCACCACATGGTTTGAAATACAAATTCAGGACGAGAGCACAGGGTCCTATCTCAAGATTGAGATGCACTTGCAGCTGTGCTGGGATGTTTACCCATTGCTAGCTGGTATGAGAGAGAAGTTGCTATGAGCTTTACCTGCTGACAAATTCTCGAAAGGCAGTAATCTCTCTCACCTCCCCCAGGAAGGCGGAGAGTGTCAGAGGACCTTGTGCTGTCACTCTGTCCTAGCAGAAAATAATACTGGGCTCCTGTAGGGATATACAGTGCTTCCAGAGAGGCTGGGAAGTGTATGTAATCATGTTTTTACAAAGAGCGAGCTCTTCTGTCTCTGACTGCTTCATTACCTCTCTCTGCAGCTGTGTATTCATGACAATTACAGAAACAATCCTTTTCATAATTTCCGGCACTGCTTCTGCGTGACCCAGATGATGTACAGCATGATCTCGCTCTGCAGCCTCCAGGTATGACCCCACCTCAATAGTATCACTCAATTTCCACCATGGGGCACATGTTCATCCACTGAGCACCACGACACCTGTGCCACTTTTCTTGCAAAAGAGGTCACCAGCTTGCTGGCAAGTGATGAGCTTTGCAGTAGCTGCACTTGTTCAGTCCCTGGAGAAAGGAGGAGCGGTGTTGCATTTCCACCTCTGGCTGCCCACTCAGTCACCCCATCCCAGACCCCAAGCACCTACACAGCTTTCTGAGGCTGCTGGGAAGCTACCTTCACCTCCTGGATATCCCCAGTTTGTACAGTGAAGATCTTTTGATGCTTTGATAGCATGAAACGTCTATGAAGCAGATCCAAAAGCCTACTAAATTATGGTCTGTGGATATAGTCTTCATCTGTGACACAAAATGTTCCCACAACAGATTTTCTCCAAATGTGTGCTTGCACCTAGGTGAGCTACTGCAAATAATGCCTTGCATGTACTGTATGCAATATTCACATTTGTCCTGTACTTTGTCCAAAACTATAGGCATAATTTATTTTCATTGACTGGATAACCAGTGTTTATGTATTAATTTCATTTCTGTACAAACCAGATTTTATTTCATTTAAAAACCCCTTTCTTCTTCATAGTTAAACATCTCAGTTAATGGCCTAAGTCTATTTTCTTGCCAATAAGAGTATGAAGAAAAACTTGCTTTAACGGCAGTTCATCCTATTGAGAAGCTGTGGGAATGCAACACTTTTTTTTTCACTCTTTTAATAACTTTAGTTGATGCAGAATGCAATGGCAACTATGCTATCTTCCAACCCTCCCTTAACTAATCAGGATGCTCAAATGACTTGTAAGAGACTGTACTAATATCTCAGTGCTTTTATATGATCTCTGCAGTAAAAGCAAGTTTCAAGCAAATTGCCTTCTCTGAGCTGCTGTTATTTAATGCAACAAAGGCAAATCTGAGTCATTTTTACTGGAAGGGAAGGCATAATTCTTTTTCTTGACTGAAGTAAATTGATCTATGGAAAAACACTTCATTTTGCCCAGATATTCATTTTGCATTTCTCTAAAAAGTAAATGTGGGTGGGTTTTTTACTACTTTTTATTTATGGGGATAAGGGAAGTAGAAATCGTAATAATACATTATACTGTTTTGTATTTTGCAGGAGAAATTTTCCCAAATTGACATCTTGATTCTCATGACTGCAGCAGTATGCCATGACTTGGACCATCCGGGCTATAACAATACGTAAGTCTGTCTCTTGCTTTCTGTTCCCTTAAAATTTATTGGGAAGATAATACCAGCTGGCATTTTTGGTAGATCAGATTTTCCTTCTCACAGCTTGAGCTGGCCATGACCTTCCCCCAAGGCCTTGCTGTTCACTCACACGTGGGCCAAGGCAGAGCTTCATGCAGAAAACTGAGGTCTTGGTTGGGGTTGCCAGCTGTCCTTGGCTCTGTAAAAGGAAAATGCTTTTTCACATTTCTATTCCAACGCTTTCCCCCACTCCTGAGAAAACAAGGTAAAATGTTCTACAGCTGAGAGAAGGGGCATAAATGATTATAGCTCCGTTGACTGAAATGGAATAATTGCACTAAAATGCAAAGGGTGATTTAACTTACACCTTATTTCATAATTATAAATAATGAAGTGCATATTATTCCATTTATTATCATGTGAGGAAATTAGAATTGTTGACCCATGGACACTTTTGTGTGCATGTATGTGTGTGTGAAAAAGAGAGAGAGAGAGAATCTAATTTATTTGTAGCCATTCATTAAATAAGGGCAGAACCCAATTCTGACTGGGATCAGTGAGAATCTGCCCGTTAACACTCGTGGGGGTTGAACGAAGCCCAGACATTTCCTTCTGTGTTTGTTCTATGTCATTTTAAGCTACAGAGACTTGGTAAAATTAAAAAAACAAACAAACCATACAGGGGAATAGTGCCTGAGATGATATTAAATTAATATCTATCTTCTCTAAAAATCTGATTGAGTATTAATCAAAAAACAAACTGTAGCTAATTGAATAAGTATACAAAAGAATGTAAATAAAAGTAAGCAGCATGATTTAGAGCAGCTGGTGTGTGTCTGCAGGAGTTCTCATTGTTTTTCTTCACATCAGCTATCAGATAAATGCACGGACTGAGCTTGCGGTACGCTACAATGACATCTCCCCACTGGAGAACCACCACTGTGCTGTGGCTTTCCAGATCATTTCCCAGCCAGAATACAACATTTTCTCCAATGTTGACCAGGACCAATTCAAACAGATAAGGCAGGTATGAATGCTGCTCCCATCTGTGTCATACAAACTGTTCCTGAAGACGTAAGCACGCACATGCTTCACTGCTGTACAATGCGAGTGAATCATTCTCACCAGAGGGTAGGACTGAAAAAGCCCCTCACACTGGAAGGATCCAAGAGGGATTCTTCAAAAATTTCCACAGCAGCACTCCCTGGAATGTCTTGCTGAGAAATAATGAGTACATCCTGTCTATTAAAGCCTATGACATTTTGGGAGTAGCTGTTTGTATTATTGAAGGAGCCAATTAGCTCTGACTGGGAAAGGATTAAGCTCTCATGGCAAAAGTTTATGCTTTAAGAGAACATTGTATTAATTTTAAGAGGGGCTTCAAAATGGGAAAAGATTTACAACAGCAGAGCACTTGTACTGTTGGAAGAGGTTCTGGTGGACCGGGAGTCATCAGTTATCTCTGAGACAGTGAACAATACTACAATTCCCATTAGAGAACTAAGGGACAAAATGCAGTCTTAGTTTCCATGTTACACCTTCCTTACACACCAAATGAAAAAGCAGACCAATGTAAGGGCTCAGATACCAATCTGGTTGGAGTTATTGATTCTGTCAGTGCATGAGAAGCAGGCATGGGTCCAAAATGGATAATCTGTATGAAAACCAACAACTTTAAATTAACCACGTTTTCCCATCATAAGCTCTGACTAGCAGGAGGATAGAGAGTTCCTTACACATTGGCTGCATCTGGGTATTTCAAAGCCCTTAATCCGAGGAGGATGAGCACAGAGGACATCCACATCTACTGATTTTTGTCTCTTTTCAAGGCCACTAAGAGTCAGCAGCAAAACCTATAGTGCTTTCCAAGGAGCCAAAAGTGGATCTTGGCAAACAGTGTGGCTTTTAACATGCTGTTGTACAGTTTGTTTTTCCACAATTTGTCAATCAGAAAGGAAAAACCTCAATGCCTCTGGAATAACACACCAGTGTTAGAGATCGATCCAACCATGATCTCCATACACCATGAACTCTTTATAACGCTCTTCAAGTTTGCTTGGTAGTTTCAAGTCAGAAACGTCCCTTGTCAGTGTTAACAATGTAATGCACCTGAAGCTTTTTGTGTGTAAGAAAGACTCTACTTTGCTCTGTAATAGTAGACTTTGTAAAGAGTGTCAAGTTAATATGTGAACATGTTTTCTTTGCTAGGGGATAATTACATTAATCCTGGCTACAGACATGGCAAGACATGCAGAAATACTGGACTCTTTCAAGGAAAAAATGGAAAATTTTGATTACTCAAATGAAGAACATATGACCTGTGTAAGGAGGTTTTGTAGATTATTATTTTTCTGTGCATAGTGTGAAAGTTTGTAGATTAACATTCAGTTGTTTAAAAACCAAGATTCAATATATATTATCAAAACCAAATCCTTCCTACATCCTCTGCCCCACCAAAAAGAATTAAAATTCAAAAGTGCTCTATATAAAATAGATTATTCCAGCTTTAGAAATCCTGGAGTCTCATCAAGAAAAAAAAAATATTTACTCTTCCAGGAGTAAATTTTTTCTGTATCTTTCAGGACACAAATTCTTACTGCTCATTACTGTGGTACAAAAAGTATCCACAAGAATACAAACTCCAGTCTCCGCTACTTCCTAATTCAGTTGTCTTTGATGTCCAAGGAAGCCTCTCCCCAGCTGCCCCTGAGTGCTCCACAAACAACTTCATGGTCATTTTGGCTGAATCTCTTCATGCAGCAGATAAGAGCATGTCCCACTGTGACACATCCCAGTGCTACAGACAGGGAAAACCGAGGCAGAAAGGGGATAAGTGATTTACACAGGGTAACTGAGAGAGTGAAAAAGAATCCAGATCATTTGAGACCTCGGATTTAATCCTGAAACTGTCCTTTCTGTTTGAAGACATTGCCTCCCACTGCATTGTAAAGACATAAGCTCTGGATAGGGGAAAAAGGGCTGGCAATGACTGCAGTATTAACATATTATTCTCCTTCAGCTGAAGATGGTACTGATAAAATGCTGTGATATCTCCAATGAAGTCCGCCCAATGGAAGTAGCAGAGCCCTGGGTAGATTGCTTACTAGAAGAATACTTTATGCAGGTAAGAACGAGGGAGAGATGCAGTTGCACAAATTGCTGCCCTTCCTGAAGCCCACCTCTGCTCTGCTCTGCCCAGGCTTGCTCTAGGATGGAAAGGCTTCTTTTACAGAAAACGGGAGAAGGATGTCAGCAAGAAAAGCTGTTCAGAAAGCAAACGAATGCAATTGACTGCAATTTGCAGATGAAAGACAATAGCAACCTAGAAATCCTAATACTGGCAGACTGAAGGTTGTTCTCTGTAAAGTGGTTGCCTTGTGAGTTTGTTTGACGTATAAATGATTTTTGAGCCAAAATGGCAAGAGCAGTGGCAAGAGAAAGCTGTCAAGTAAATGACATCAAATACCACACAGGAACTAGTTTAGCTAATTTTCACTGTGTGTGAACAGTTGCCTAAAGAGAAGGCAGACGATTTGCTGAGGTGTGCAAAGTCAGACTTGAAGCTCCCCAGACCACTGCTCCTCACTGGATTCCCAGCTGGACACAGTTTCTGATTGCTTAAAAAATGATCCCTGGAAGAACAGCCCTCAGCTGCCTTCAGCACATGGGCTCCCAAGCAGTGTGTATGTGCAGTGGAATCTCAAGGGACCCACAGCTGCAGTGCTCTGAAGAGGAGATGCCAGAGCTGTCTTGTGTGTTTTGTCTATACTTTGATAGAGTGCCTGCTAAGGAGGGCTTCTCACAAGAGGCAGAGACCTCAGATGACGTGTCAGAAACACTCCTCGCTCTACTGCATCTGCAGCTTTTTACTCAGAATGACAGTATCTGTGTGCCTTACTGTTTTGGCCACCCAGCAAAAGCACTACGTGCCAAAAGAATCAATAATTGAGAGATAAAGTCTGCTACAGGATTTCTTTTTTGCGCACACAGTCTGTGAATTCCTTGCACATGAACCCACATAGAAACAGTGAGTTATATGGTCAAGTGGGTAGCTCGGTAAACTCATTGAGTCAATGAAACTGTTCTCCATTGACCCAGCTTGCCAGAACTAGTTTTAATCGTTAGTAAAGAAGGATATATAATTTCTGGTTGAATACCCAAAAATAATCACTCTCTGGAGAATGATGAGGAAATCAAAGACCTATTCCTTCTCTTCCAGAGCAGCGAAAGTCATCGCCACCTTTCTGAATGCTCAGAAATATTTTACCTCACAAGTCCCATGGGTTTTCAAAGAGAACCAGGTGGCCTCATTGGCATGTAAGCCTGGAGGTGAATGCTTTCATGCCAGTGCTGTGCAGATGTAACCAGACAAAGTTCTCTTTATTCAGAGGCTTGCTCTCAACAAAGCAGGAGACATTGGCCAGAGGGAAGCATATTGCTATTCTGTGCTATCTTCAGACACCACTGAGATCTGTATTTGAAGGCCACTGCTTTTTAGCTAGTGATCTGCGTGGTACATTACTCTCCCCACAGGCTTCTAGCTAAGATTAATATTTGTTAACTCTGAATTTGTTCCAGAGCGACCGAGAAAAATCTGAGGGGCTTCCAGTGGCACCGTTCATGGACCGCGATAAAGTGACCAAGCCGACAGCACAGATCGGCTTCCTGAAGTTTGTTCTCATCCCCATGTTTGAAACAGTAACAAAAGTAAGTCACCCAAGGCCAGACGCAGAAGTGGAGTTGTGCAGAGCGTCAGTGTTTGCTCTGACAGGTGTTTAGTTAGCCAGAGAGACAGGGATGTACAGTTCACACCCTGTCTTTCATCTCATTTCTAGCACGTACAAGTTAATGAATACAAAAGGAAATGTTGATATTGTCTCTCTTGTTTTCACCTAGCTATTCCCAGAAGTGGAGGAGGTGATGCTCCAACCCCTTTGGGAATCCAGGGACCGCTATGAGGAATTAAAACAGATAGATGATGCTATGAAAGAGGTAAGTTCTAAATATCTCTTTGATAAAGAAAACACTATGATTGAATAAGTCAAACATTATAATTTAATAGCAGCTTAATTCTGAAACAGTAGGAATGCTTATGGCATAATCATGAGGAACACATTCATTACACCTGGCTAGAGAAAGGCGTGTACCATGAGCAGTAAGTCTGCGCAAGGGCATGCCCTTGCAGAATTGACCAGGGACCACACAAGTATGGCAGTGGGAAGGGAGCTGCTTGCAAGAGAGGAACCTCGAGACAAACCCCAGAGATAACCACCTGTGGCGAGTGTGTTAGCAAACACCTCTTCCTGGAGGGAGCTGCTTTCCCCTGGGAAGGAGTTAGCCTAGGCTAGATTTGGAGGAAAACATCCTGGGGTTGGGCAGTTCAAGGCACTGCACCACCAATGTGTAAGTTTATTTTCTGGGAAGAAACTTCCACTCATGTGTCTATCCCCAAGGATGTGCTTGAAATTTTATGAGGAATTACTCTCTAATACACAGCACCCAATAGGATTAAACACACAACAAGTGAAGTCATTTTATGGCCCAGGCTGAGTGGGAACCTCTATTTACAGGGCGTCTCTCATTTTAATGTGTAAGGCTTAGGGGAGGTAGGATGTACGTGTAACCACATTTGTTGTCTCTGACCATGTCTGCCTTGCCACAGGAGCCTGACAGGGCAGAGACCGAGGCCAGGCCCCGAGAGCAGTTGCCCCATGACTGCAGTGCAGCAGCCGGCGTGCTGGCCCGGCTCCCGCCGCGCCTGCCGCCTGTGGCACCGGGCCTGCACGCCTGCCTTGCACGCCTCTTCGAGTGCTTCCTTTTCCTGCCGAGGCAGACAACAGAGCCACCCCAAATGGCATCACAGTGTAGGGTTTTTCTGACACAAGCAAATTTATCATGTAGACGGGGTGCTATTAGTCACTCTGTCATTAAAATAAATTGGGAAGTGCCCTAGGGCACTAGTTGTGCTGATATTGTTTGATATGTGGGAAATGGAGGTTCATTCACTTGATCATCCTTGGCTGGATGAGGGGAATAGCAGCTTTCTGGTGTCGCTCCCACCTCCTTCCAAGTGCTTTGGAGGAAAAGCCTCCCACTAGCACAAACACTAAAGATGGTTAATCAAAAAGCACATGCTTTGATGCACTAAGTTATAAATCAGAAGAAAGTCTTTTAGGCATTCTTCAGTTTAAAGTGGAGCACTTCTCAAAGGAGGGAAGAAGACTCAAATATGACTGCCAGACTTTCCGAGTCCTATTCACCTTTCAAGCTGAGCTGAGGTTTTACTTCTGGTTTACAGAAGCTGTCAAAACAGAAATTTTGTACAAACTGATGGAGTTTAATTATGGTGTATTAGCACAAGAGGTCTTAGGAAAATAGAAGCTGCCTGAATTCAGAAATATCCTGAGACAAGAGGAGATAGTTAATAATAATAGAGCCTAGCACGGCCGATGACGAGAAACACCGAGTGCTGTTTACTCAGGACATACATCCAGACATGTTTGGATTAAACGGTGCCTGTGATATACCACACCACTGCCTATTATTTCCCGAGAAATGTCGCACATGCCTTGCGGAGAGATGAACGTTCAACTCACAGCAACAGTGGAAAGCAGTCCTGTGTGAGTCAGGGGTATTAATCCCACTTTGCTCTCCATTTCAGTTGCAGAAAAAGAAAAATGAAAGTTTGACCACCAGCAGTACCGAAAAGTGAGATGAAAAAGACTTTGAGCAAAACACAAGCCCTAAGGTTATTTTGGTTTTGAGAAATACTGTATTTGCCAAACAGACATGGTGGATCCGTCAAAATCCAACTGGGACCATGTATGCGGAGAGGTGGCGGGCACGGATGCCCTGCCTGCCTGCCTGCCTGGGTGCCTAGCCTACAGCCTGCAGCCTGCTCACGCAGGCGCTGCCGCTGTCGGGCACCAAGGGCTGCCCTCACTTCGGCATGCCCACTGCAGCCCCCCCAGCAGGTCTTCCCCTGCGGACCTTGCACAGGTTGCAGCATGGCTCAGATCTTCAGCAGGTTTCCCTTCTTGGTGACCCCACTGACCACTACTACCAGTCTGTAGAGACAAAGTGGAATTCAGTTAAGGAGCCTTTTCTGGGAAATGATCCACTGACATTCGAAAACAAAAGAAAAGGTTGTTTTAGTCAAGATACTATATATACGTGTACAGCAGTGTGCGAATTACAGCATTGCTTAACAGATGCTTATATTCTGACAGGGGTCCTGCCATATATTTTTGTTTGCCGAGTAGGCCCTAATGACACATTTCTCTGTATTATTCTCTGAATTCCGTAGTGTTCACAGTACATTCAGAAGCCCAACATAGTGGATACTTTTTTTTTTGTTTTCTGCACTAGAAGAAATCAGAAGAAAACTTAGTGAGTTTGCAGGTTCGCTTTGTGGCCTGGTAGAGCTAGACATCACAGGATCCTTCAGCACGAGCAAAGAAGGGAGCACAAAGCTGAAACCACTGTGCAGGCATATTTTTATCCTTGTGGATGCAAAAAGCAACAAGAAAAACCTTCAAAGATGTACAGATTATTTTTTTTTTTACTTTTAAACTGATCTGCTAAATAATATATTCTTCTACAGAAATGGGTGTTGTATTTGTTTTCTTTTTCCTATGCGTTCATGTGAGAACTGTCTCTGTTCCTAAAGACAAATGCGTTCATAATGAATACAAGGTAAGGGGCTGTAAAGGAGAGGGGAGGGTCGGTTCTCCTTAAGAGGAAAAGCTTTAGAAACATTTTTTGTGGTATACTTGCTTCATAAGCACAATACCAAAAGAGCTTCACTTGCCTTGATGACTTTGTAAAGGCTGGGAGCCAAGCTCTGCCCGGAGTGGCAGTCACGCAAACAGACAGCAGACAATACTGTGATCGACTCCTGTGCACCGCCTTGCTGAAGTGGGGGGCCACAAGAAATTCCCCTTCCTTGTGCCCATGAGAGGTGAGCCACGGCCACGCTGCTCACCCACTCCTGGTTTCTCCTACTGCCGAAAGGTTGCCCTCCCTTGGGATTTCAGCGGACAGAACCAGTTCCTGGCCTGGCATGGCTGCTGAGACCAGTGACTCGCATGCACCCTGGCTCGCTGGCATCCCCCCCCGGCAGCCGTAAGCATCATGCATGTTGCTCCAGTCCTCCTTGGATCAGTTCCCGATGCTGCCCCATCAACTTTGCAAGGTGTGTTAGCAACAGGGGTAGCACTAAGTGCTATGCCTCTGCAAAGTCCAAAGCCACATGTGTTTTCTTAGCTGTTTTTTCAAAAAGGTATGAGCAGGTGGAAGCCAATCTTTCCCCCACGACGCAGGAAACTCCTTAGGAAGCTCAGCCTCTCTGGCAGGTGTCTAGTACCAAGCTCACCACTGAACAACAAACCCTGCCTCCTGCTCTGGAAATTCAGGTTTATTCTCCTGTTGTTTCTGCACATTAATTCTGAGCTTAACTCTTGTTTCTCCTCCAGCGCCATTTCCCATGTTTCATCTCTCTCTTTTGCACAAAACTGTATTACTTCAGCTACTCTCCAATCTCTCAGGGAGATCAATATTACCTTGAAACATCCATCCCTTTACCCTGTTCCTGCTTGCACATTTCCAGAGACCCATGGCAGACCCACAGCTAGTTCTTTCTGCTGGTGCCTCTTTCCGCCCAAGCTGCCTTCTCCTTTAAACAGCTTTTAGTGTGTGTGGTTTGGGGCTTTCTGCTGTAAACTGGAGAAGGATCTGATCCCTGGATTTGAACAGTCCTGGAAGACCCCAAGGGAGATGAGAAGATCCAAGCACAGGGTCAGCTCCAGGCTACACAGACATCTTCATGAATGGATGAACTAAAACCTAGTTGTGATTAACCTCAAACTTTTGATGATTGAAAGTTGGATCTGAATTATGTAGTTTGGGTCTTTTTTCTGTACTAAATCTTATAATCCAAAGTACATTGTGACCCAGATTGTTCTGCTGTGGAATTCTTCACTTCTTTTTCACAAGTAAATCAAATTTACCATCTCTGTTCAAGCGGATTTCCGTCACAAATCGGCTCCCAAAGCAGATGTGCTGTGCAGGAGCTATAAACAATTGCTTAGGCTATGCCAAGTCCTGCATCGAGCTCATTACATTAGATGAGGAAACCTGCTGGAGGAACTTGACTGCACCCTCCTCCCACTAAAACCGTTTAAGAGTTAGACCCTGATAGGAAGTTTTGTTTCAGTTGGAAGGATTTTCTCTAACCATAAACCCTAATCCCACAAGTATTTATGCATGCACTTAACTCCCACAAGCCTAGTCATGGACTCTGGCGTACAGTAGCTAATTGCACGGTGCAGGGCAGGCTCCTTTGCTTTCTCTAATTGAAGTGCATGGGAGTTTGAGAATTGATGGCCCTTGGTGCTTGTTTTGGCTCCACCATTTTTAAGAGCAACCTGAAAATGGTTTCCTGGAGAGAGGTGATCAGAAGACGCTGGTGAAATCCCACTGACTTTATTTGAGCTGCAACAGAAACGTGGAGAAGGGAATGCAACCCGTCCTCAGGGCTGCACTAGTGACTGTCGTGATGCTATAATGTGCTGTGCAGCTTATTGAAAGAACAGGCAACATCCAGGCTGCTATTCATGGACAGCTGGAAAAAAGACCACATGCAATCACAACCAGCTATTGATATAAATGGGAATACCACAGAATTTTTTAATCTCATTTGCCTTTGTAATATTAGATTTCTAAGAGACAATCCTCCCTCCCAGCATATGTTTAACCAAGGGGAATGAAAGGCACTCTCTCATAATTCTAGTTTCTTATACTTTTTTCATAATATTTGATGCTGTGATACATATGCAAATTAACAGAGTTGAGAATTTTGGCAATCAGCCCATTAAAATGTCACACATTTTCAGGATGACATTTTGAAACTACACTTGGCATGAAAATCAAGTTTTTTGAGGCAGCCAGACAGATGTCTCAAGTGTGATTTAATCTTTTCTCTCCCTAATCCAATGAATAAAAGTGAATATTATATCTCAGTGCTGCCATTTCAGCTTACGGGATGTGCCTTACAAAGAACTTTCTATGATCTGTTGCATGCATCTTTTCAGCATCATGACAGTGCCACATGCACCCTAGCCTTACATTGCTACACCTATACTTGCGATCAACAGGTTATAACTATTCCATGCCATTTAGCTTGGAAAACTAACAATCAGCCCTGGGTTTTTAATTCTTATTTTTTAAAAACTGTGAGATCCCACAGCCCCATATTCATTTCATTTTTTAGTATGGCTTTCATAATCAGATCAAACTAAGGCTATAGTATAACTGCATGTCTTGGGAAGGAAGCAGCTTTTTAAAAATGTGAATACCCCCACAGCAGCCAATTTGCAACGAAAATTTAGTGTATGTTAAATACACGGGTTATGTAATGCCAGAGGAGTATCTGTACATGGAAATTGTTAATCTCAGTCCTGCCTCTGCGCAGCAATAATAATAGCATCTGTTCCATATGTGAGCGAAGCAGAGTGCTGGTGCAGACTATGATCCCACCAGGAGAATCACTGTCAAGCAGCATTCAATTTTCCTGTTTAAACAGTGGATCTTTACTGCAAACTGCCCCTTCTATCTGGAAAGATCTGAAGAACAAGTCTTACCTTTCTGTCTGGTTTGCAGTACTAAAAGCACACACGCACTGCCTTTTATCCTCCTAGCATATTGTTCTGTTTTGCTTGAAGGTTTCTGTGAGAGAGCAGACACAGTGGGGCAAATCAAGTACCCTACTAAGGTACAATCTCCCCATATTTACCTCTTTTCCCACACTACCGTCTCTTTGATTTCCCTGGGGCAAGGCGAGGTATAAAACACAGCAACATGCCTGTTAGTGAGCAGGAGCACTCAGCCCCAGCCTGCAGGAAGGATGTACATGAAAGGACAGCTCTGATGTAGGGCCATCCAGCTGCTGCGCAGATTCCCAGTGCAAAAAGATTACTTTCCACAGGGTTGCTCTGGAATTAGGCACATCCCAGCGCCAGGTTGTAGTCCAGAGGAAACCAGGCAGGTCCTGCCCTCCTGAGCCACCCCTCTGTATGTATGCACAGCTCTCTGCCATGCAGCACCCTTGCAATTAGGACTGTTCAGTGCCGGAAAAGTGAAGCAAAGTGTGTTTAAAACTGCTTGGATGCTGCTTTTCTAGGCAACATGGCAGTACAGCGGGCGATCTGTCCTTCCTCTCAGCTCTCCAGGGGAGTGCCTAGGCAGAGGGAAAGTTTGTACTCTGAAAAACTGGTGCAATGGAGTCCTGGTCAGTGTGTGTGTGCTATGACAACACAAGAAACCAGCAAGTCTTAGTAATAAACCTGAGTCTGCCACTGGCTTCAAATACCACCTGTGGCAAGCAACCAAGGCAGGGCTTCCCTCATTTCAAAGAGAGACCCGCCTCTGTAAAGCACCTTGTGGTATTCAGATGTAAAATGCTCCTTACTGCAAGAAGCAACAGTTACTATTTTCAGAAAATACTACTTCATAGAAACTTCTAGCCAAAAAACTTATTAGATGTTCTCATAAATGAAGAAGCTGTAACCAACAAGTCAAACATCTCTTTCTTCGTGATCACATTGTAGTAGATCTGGCTCTTTGCTATTGAGAAGCCATACTTATCACTCTCTCACACACACAAAAAAAGCTTTCTGACTATTTTGGCATGTAATCAGGATTTACAGGTGTACTCAGGCACACGCACACTCACAAAATGGCTATCTGTAGACATTTTTATAATACTGCTCTTGGCTCTGTTGCAAGACAAACTTAGAACCAGGAGGGTTTGGAAAGTACACTTTGACTAGTGTTGTCACAGCCAACATTTGCTATAATGTCTCTGAGGAAAAAAATCTCTGTTTTCCAAACTGTGTGGAAGCACACTTACTGCCTGGCTGACAGACCCGGCAGATCCTCTGCCCTAAAGGAAGCTCCAAGGTGACAGGGACTTGGAGCAGCTCTACATCTTTCTAAACAGAAAGAGCTTGCTCTCAGCCTGCTGATGGCGTTCTGGGCTCAGGACAGCTGGGATGCACTCCAGGCTGGAAAATCAATACAAAAATGTATAAAACCTCCTCAAATCTGTGTGCCCAAGCCAAGCCTTCTAGCATGTTGAGTTAATAGCTCTCCTGGTTAACCCCTGCAAGCCAGGTGCCTCTCCAGCTCGTCCCACAGTGCTCGTGGCCACCGGAGAGCTGCCAGGCTCTGCAGCCACCCCAGAGCACACAAGGATCTTCTAAAGCACCTGGAACTAATGGGCTTCTGTATGAACAATGAACCTATAAGCCATTAGATACACATGCAGCTCAGTGGAAAGGCAGATCCAGACCTCTCCCTGGCCTGGCTTAAAACAGGAGAGCATGCCGAGTCAAGAGGGTTGGGCAGGCAGGTCACCGCGTGGTATGGGGACATAACATCCCCTCAGAGTTTTTCAGACTTACATATAATGGGGGAGGTTTCAGGCTTCCCCAGCTAGGTTTAGTGATTAGCTGTGCATGGCTCGATCCTGGCATGGTGTCTCAGGCCGTTCATCTGCTTCCTGACCTCCCCTGCTCCACACAGCCGAGAGGTGAAAATGTGCCCCCCACAAAGGACGGTTGGTGACGGACACTGTGGCTCTTGTGCCCAGCCACGCCTGCCCTCAGCAGCCAGCATTGCAAGGGCTTCAGTATAAATGCAGACGACTGGCAAAGTGGAGGCCGCATGAACAGGACGTTGGCTCTGAGGCCATTCTGCTCCTTCCAGCTTCGTATCACGGAAGCTGGTGGGGGTTGCTTTTTGAAGGGGAGCTGGATGGGTGTTTTTCAAGCACTTTTCCATTTGGCCCTGCAGTGCTTGGTCTGCTTTTCCAACCAATGTGCTGCAAACATAGCGGCCATGTTTGTGTACCGCTGCAGTCAGCGCCTGGGGATCAGCCAGACTTTCTGACACACAAAAGCCACCTTGTCCAGCCTTTACATTTGGGACCACATAAAATGGCGCTGGAGGCTGAAATCCCCTCTTGGAGTTTAATTATAAGTGCAGCCTACACGTGGGCCTGTGGCTCTGAAAATGGCGTGGTGAGGCAGAGCCAGTGCCCACGCCATGCAGGGCGGCTCAGCGGCAGCCCAGGCAGCGCGGGGGCGGTGGCGGCACAGCTCTCCCCACCGGCACCGAACCCCCCGGGGACCGGGGCACCCCGCCAGCCCCATGGGAGGAAGCGGCGGGG
>NW_010527931.1:0-3988 GCF_000687285.1 Phaethon lepturus
CTCCCTGCGGCCAGCACCCTGCGGAGGAGGAGGGTGCCGGGAGAGAAGCCTCTGCCGAAAACCCGCCAAGCAGCTGCTGTCATACCCTTAATCCCAAACCAGCTCACGAAGGGGAGCTGGGTGGAAATTGTTCTTTTTTTTTAACCGTAGTGGCAACCTTCTTCTAAAAACCTCCATATTTTCAGAAGCAGCTGCTACCTGAGAAATGAACAAACACTGTTTTCAAAGCCTCTTGTGAGGGTTTTTGTGTGTTTCGCAGAAAAACAGGAATTTTTATACCTGAATTGGTTTCTGCTTTTCTTATGGAAAAAACAGCAATTTTTATCCAGGGGATGCTTGCTGCATGGAGCTGTTTATTTTTAACAAAAAACTGCCTTTTTTTTCTTTTCTCTGGAAATTTTTTACTGACAAAAAATACTCCAGCTACCGTGACGTGGCCGACTGGGAGGTCTGGCTCACTATTAACATAATTATTTACCGTTTTGTTTGTGGTAGCGGCAACAGCTCTCAACCCATCCATGGGCCCATCCGTCTCGGCGTTGCGCAGGGTCCCGTGCAGATTTGTGCTGGGGGATGGCGTCGTGCCGGGGTGAACGGGATGGGCTGGAACCCTGTTTTCGGCAAGCATCCTTTGTGCTCCCACATGCGCAGCATGGACTATGGGAAGGGGTGCCGGTACAGCCCTCCGTGTCGGCTGTGCCGCCGCTTGGCTCCGCTCCGGAGAAGCGTTTGTGAGGATTTACGTGTGTCAGGTTCCTATTTTAGGAGAGAAATGTGTCAGTAGATCATAAATGTTTCGAGTGATTTACATTCACCGGTGCAGGTGCCTTAGCCCCAGGAGTAGATAAATCGTGGCTTAACATTTTATTTACGTTTTCAGGGAATTTAATGTCTTTGGAAAGCACTGGGTCGATAGTCCCGGAGGGAAATGGACTCCCAGTGGGATGGATAACCTGCGGGAAGGGCTCTGCCGCTGCCCTGGGAGCCTCCCCGGTCCCACTCTGCACGGGGCACTGCGGGAGGCGTTGAAAAGCGACAGATTTCTTAAATATCTGAGTAGATGGTTTTAATCTGTTTCTATTTCTATGGGAGTTCGGAAGTCCTGCATGTCTGAAATGACAGCAGATGGCACAACAGAGGGTTTATCTGAGTTTTAGGTATGCAGAGGAGTTAAATTAATTAACAGTAATCTCTTTAAAATGTATGGCAGAATAATAGCAGTCTAGTCTATACAAAGATTCTTTGAGACTTAATAAAGACCTGGGAGTAATTAATTATGCAATAACCCATGGTTAAGTAGATGATATTGGCCAGTTGGTGGGTAGAGTTTGGATTTGCTGTTTTCCAAAGAGGATCCTTTGTGTTTGCTACGCGGAGTCAGACTGCACTGGTGTCTACGAGGGGTGCCCATAGTCCTCGAAATTCCCATGCGGATCACGGGTGTAATCGCCCACGCTTCACTGAAGGAAAACTATTATAGCATAAGGCGTGCAGGCTCAGAGCAGGTACAGTTGCAAGGGAAAACGGAGTATTTTGTTAAGAGCAGATAGTTAGCTTATTACCTTATAAGCACCTATCTAAGCTCTGTTCAATTAATGAAACATGATTTAAAGCAAAAAGGATTGGTACCAACCAAACTACTGCACTATAAGCTCTTCTAATTATGCAAGAAGATAATGTCCACCAGATTAAAATTTTAATTAGCTCAATTTAGAAATAGAAAAAGCATTAGATTTCTAGTTCAGAACACCTAAAATGACCTCAAGGGCGGGGGGAAGAATTGAAAATCAGCTGAGCACTGTGCATGTCCTCACGTCTGCTGTTTTCTGCAAGACGTCAGCACATCCCAGTGGGTTTGGGCTCCTGGCTTTGCTTGCAAGAGGCTGTCTGGAGAGTTTGGGGGGTCTCTGGGTGCAAGGCGGCAGCGCACCGGGGTGCCCCTGGTTTTCCCCAGCGCTGGCTTCCAGCCCCAGCTGCCTGCAGTCCCTCTGGCACTTGCTGGCTACAATAGGGACTTTTGTTCTTTTTTGTTTTTTCTCTTTCCTTTTCCCTATTCATAGATTTAAAGGCCCAAACAGACCATTAAGTTCAACTAATCCTACATCCTGCATGACAAAGACCACCCCGCCCATCCCCTAATTCCTCAATGCCATGGCTGACCATGACCATGTGATTATATACCCTCCTGTATAGGCACTGAGAGCCTCTGTGTGCTCCAGACATGGAGCAGGACCCCACTGAAAACACCCAGTCTTGATTTAAAGACTTTAAGCGGCGGATGATTTATCACATCCCTCATGAAACCACTCCGATGCATAATTACACTTACAGCAAAATAAGTCATTGGGGCTGAAAGCGTGGAGAGCCGTAACATGCAAAGTGCACGGTATACAGTTGTGTTTGGTTATGAGGTAAGGAATCCAACAAATCTCTTTTATGTCTTTTCAGGGAAGAAACAAAACCGTTTGAACCATTTGCACAGCATAGAAGCTCTCCAGCCCACGTCTTGGAAGGGCTAGAGGTTTGCTGGGGAAGCTTTGAGGAGAGTAATAAAGAAAAGAGGGTTTTACGATGCAAGGTCGAATGGGAAACTTCTACTGGAGGGACTTGGCCAGCTCCTAGTCCCATGGGGGAAAGGAGGAGGAATCTGAATGTAGTGGTTTTTCCCTTTTGGAAGGTCAAAGCCATTCCATACAATTGCAAAGCAGCATAAGAGAAATACACTTATTCCTCTGTCACGGCTGTCAGAAATGGAGGAGGGAGGAAGTCCCAAACACTACATTTCATCAAAGCCCTGAAGGTAAAAATGATCTGCTGGCTTGAAATTTTTCTTAATGAGCAAAATCCAGCCAATGGAACAGGGTGCAGATGAAAGTGACAGATGGGATCATTTAAAGTTTGATTCTTTGCGTGAAAGAAAATAATATTTTTGATAAGTTATTTTTCTTCTGGTTGTTACAGTGTTCTGCATAGTGTCACAGCCTCCCATTGGCAGTCCCAGGTCTCTGGCAGATTAATTTATACATAGTCTCTCAAAAATTCGGAATTAGAGGGAACTCCTGGAACTTCTCAGCTCTCATAAACCCACGGAGTTGTTCCAGGCAAGTGGAGATCGTCTCCTTGGCCAAGAGATTTTTGCGAGGTAGGGACTGCAAGCAAAGACATGTCAGAGTTTGTAACCCAATGTGTGCTTTCATCTTTTAGTTAATGGAGAGCGATGGTGGATTGCTCCCAAAAACGTGTAAAGGCGCAGATCCGCTGGGGAAATGCATTTTGGTGAAAGTCCTATGGGGCAGGGTGAGCAATCCTGGGTGGGACGGTCTCAAGGAGAACCTGTCCTTGAGTTCCCGCAGGGCTGGCTGCAGCAGGATGCTTTGGGAGCTCTGTCTCAGGCCGGACCCCGAGTCTGAAGCTGTCCAGGATCAGCCCTCTAAAAATATGAGCAGGCATGAATCAGGCAAGTTGGAAGAATGTATAGAAAGGTATCAATTTGTTCACGAGTATTTTCAGACACAAACAACTGCAAGAATTTACCACTGCTATATAAAAAAATAGCTCGGGACCCAGGCAGGTCCATAAAAGCTTGGTGCGGATGGAGGATGCGTTTCCTTCTAGGAGATCCGCTGAATTTTGATGCTGAGAGATGGTGTCACACACCCCTGCGCATGTAGGACCATATTGTGACGTGTTGCTTACCTTTAACAAGGAAAGATGAGCAGGAAAAGGAGTGGAATCAGCCCCGTGAGTTAAAATAACAGCTGCCTTTACCATCTCTGGGCACGGGTAATTTTTGCTACGGTAATCGAGTGCGTGCACAACATCTGTGTATAATAGAGCGCACACGTGGCAGCAGTGAACCCTGCCACGCGTGGCGGGGCAGGAACAAACGCGTTAACCCTCTCTCCTCTGCCCACTTATTTTCTGATTAGGTCAATTAGCAGGTAACAAAGGTTAAAGTCATAGAATCTTCGGGTTGAAAGGGACCTTT
>NW_010527932.1:0-3825 GCF_000687285.1 Phaethon lepturus
CGGGCCGGGCCGGGCTCGCCTGAGGGGAGCTTGAGACCCCGCCGCCGCCACCGCCGTTCCTTCTCTCCCTTTGCCTTTCCCAGTTGTCGCTGGGTAGCGGCTTCGAGCGTGTTCGTTTAATATGAATTTCCAGAGTCCTTGGAGAGTGATTTCGCCATGACACATGTATTAATCCATTTCTTCACAATTTATCCGAACTCCAAAGTGCTGGTAGCACATCTCTGAGGGAAGCATTAAGTCATTAATACCGATGGGCTGCGATAGCGATGAAAAAATAAATCGGTTATTTCTCAAAACTAAAGAAAAAGGCTACTTTCTCACCCAAACAATACCGAGTATTTCTGAAAATTAATAAACGTGTATAATCTGTCTAAAAATTAAAACTTACCATGTTCATACCTTCCTCTTGTGGGTTTTTTTTTCCTCTCTTGTTGTTCCGTTGCATTATTTTCAGTGCTTTCATTAAAAAAAAAAAAAAGAAAAAAACAGTTGAAAAAGCCATCAGTTCTTGGGAACAAACAGGTAAAATGGGTGACATGGAGCGAGGCGCAGGCAAACCTCTGTCAGAGCATCCCCCGCCATGGCCACACTGGTAAGACACCTGCACAGAGCTTTGTCAGAGGGCCAAAAGAGTTGTCTCCTTTCTATTATCAGATGTGGGTTGATGATGGAGAAAGCCATCCTGTACGGATAACTGTGCTATTCTCAGCATAACGATTCATCGCAGTATTCTCTTTTGCCAGCCAGGCTATTTTGGAAGGAATACTACGCCAAATTCTGAAATCAAGTAACATTTTCTAGCTTGAAATGCTGCTTAATTGCTCTCAGTAACTGCAGAAGTAACAGGAAGCAGACAAATACAATCATTTTTGGGACTCAAAGTCGGGTATTAATAGGTAAAGAAATTACAGTTGCTATGAACTCTCTCCTGTGATTCCTTTTAATCGCAAATCTCATTGCTTTCTCCCCAGATTTCTTATAATGTTGTACTGCAAGTATAAATTTAGTCTATAAATTTTAGTTTATAAACCATATCAATCTGTTGAGATCACAGCACAAACAGATCCCGGCCTTACACTGTGGCTAATGTGTACCATCATAACAGAAGCGTTGGTGGGTCATTTTTAGGTGTAAGCAAGCTACATGTGTGAAGGTGTCTTATTCCGCTTTTAACATCGCCACTCCCATAGAAAATTTACAGAGATTTGTAATCACCTTCACCGGAAACAACTGTGATTAGAAATCAAGAACCATTTACACTGACCGGTGTCTCAGCAGGCAGGAGGAAGCACACTGAACTTCTAAGGCCAGTTTATGACTGACTGATGCTCCGTGTGGTCTGGCCGATCGATCTCGCATGCTTACATCATGCTAATGCTGGCAGGGAAAAGAGTTAAAAATTCTGCAGTAGCTTGGTAGAGGCAAGTCATCTCCTTCCAAAACTTCTTCATGGATCTTTACTTCTCTAAACAGACTCAGGCACCGCAGCCGCAGGCAGGTGACAGAAATGTGAAAGATGAATGCAAATAGTGAAGGCAAAGATTTGGTTTTAACTCTGTGCTGGGTCTGGCTAGGATGGAATTAAGTTTTCTCTGTAGCAGCTTGTATGTTGCTGTGTTGCAGATTTGTGACGAAAACAGTGTTGATAACACAGAGATGTTTTAGCTATTGCTAAGCAGTGCTTACACAATGTTTTTCTTTTTCTTGTCTTCAGTGATGGTAGTTCTTATGGCTATTTCAAACACAATTCTGGCCAAACGTTAGTTGTTTAGGTCTTTGTTTCATATTAATGGTCACCTAAAAGACATACGATGATGCAGAGTTCATGTGAAGGAAGAGGGACATGGTAATTAGGTGCATGATCACCGTGTGTTTCAGTACACTCCTGGAACAACGGGCTGTTATTCCTCAAGGCTAAAGTGTCTCATGCAGATATGACACAAGTGGGTCGTCTCAAACTCATAACCAGCACCTTCTCACAAATTTTCTGAAGAGTATGCATCTGTATTGTGAAGCAGACAGACAGGTGGAAAGGAAGAAGGACAACAGCAGATGACCAGGAGAAAGACAAGCATGCTCGTCCCTCCCCAGCTCTGTTATTCATGCCGTGTTCACATGCCTACCCTTCAGGACCCAAAAGCACCTCCAGGTGTGTGCTTTCATGGCATTTTGACTCCTTGACAGGTGAGATTTGAGCACATCCCTTCTGTGTTCCTTAGTCCAGTGTTATTTTCTATTCAGTTGTGTGCGTGGGAGTTAAGGATTGTGAGCACATTGTGGGCATCTACCTACTCCATAGACTAAATAAATGTGGTATTATCATTCCATGGAAATTAACACTGTAGAGATGATCCTTTCTGTCTTTATTTTTGTCTGTGTTTGCCATGGGTAGAGGCAATCAAGCACTGTATGACAGCCATATAATTGCAGTATTTTTATTACATTTTGGCACAATCATGCAAATATATGAAGAAAAAAAATTTAATTTAGTTTTGTGAAAATATTTTGAGCGTGTCATTAAGCAACAACATACTAATAAGGAAGCAAAGGAAGAGGACTAATGATGAGAACACTTACAAAATGTCATGAGAATTTACAGCTGACAAATGGTCACAGATGACAGAAATATTTTATAATATAATTTATTCTAACACTAAAAAATACATGAACCAAAATACTAGAAATTGTATTAAAGACAGGAGATTATGAAATTAAAGAGCTTTCTAGAGACTAAATACCAAATGAAGTGAATAATGCCTTTATTACTACATGTTTTAATGAAATTTCATGACCTAGCTTTTGATAAAGCCACTATAGAATTTGTGTGCTTTCCTATGAAGGAACAGGGCCAAATATCCTATCAATTTGATTAAATTAAGGCTTCGACAAAAATAAACCAAGTGTGGATTAAAAACATAGTTGAAAGAATATTCTGGAACAACATTTTAAATATTTAATTCCAAAAGGGATTTAAATGCATAAGGTGGTGCTAAATCAAAGTATTTGTTGAATATAAGTGTTGGAAATTTGCATGTTGAGGTGTTTGAAATTATCTTTCTAGTGTTACTGAAAGCACCACTGGGGGAGTAATTTCTCATTTCCTGAAACATCAGAAGTGGAATTACTATTTGCTGGATTGCTTGTCTGAAATAATTCTTTTTTCCATTTAAAACAAAAATGAGTCATAATTTATGTGTTAAGAAATACCTGATGACACACAGTACAAACAGTCTTGTCATATAACTTGTTTTATATCAGTCTCAAAAGACACTTAAAAGGAACTTTCCTTTTCTGACAAGAAGCAGCTGGCTTAGGGAGTGATGAATTTACAGCATATCATCTTGGCATTGCAGTTTGCTGTATTTCTTCACACATTAAAATCCTCAATATCAATGTAAATGGACTTTTTTCTCTAGGGAAAAAAAAAGGAAATCAAAGCAAAGAACAAGCCTTTCATTCTTTTGGCTTGCAAGTGAGATTTCTAAGCCTTCATTTTTCGCAAGCTCCCTTCCTGCACCAAGTGTATGGTGTAGGAGTATTGAAAAATGCCCTCCCCGTATAGTTGTATTCTCTAGTCAGTTTTCCTTCTATACAACATGAAAACTAAATTAATGGATGAGTATTATTAGCAAATGTATTAATCAGAGTTTGTAAATGGCAACTTACATCTTGCTATCACTTAGAAACTGATGACTTGCAGCCACAGCTTGTACCTAGATCTATAGCCTAGATCTCTGACTTCTGGTAGTGGTATATAACATCAGTGCATGTGTGCACATGTACTTAATATCTTCAGAGACACTCAGAAGAGGACAGGTGGTTCAG
>NW_010527932.1:3856-20008 GCF_000687285.1 Phaethon lepturus
TTAAGCTGCGAGTTGAGACCATAGACCTCCTGTATAATCCTGAACAAGATGCATAAAATGAAACCAATTTGGTTGTTTAACTGGAATGACCAAATACCTTAGTATTTCTATACTTGAATTTCTGCCTATGGAACCAGACACTTCTGAAGTCTTCATCATACACGGTGTTTTGAGCTGAAGTTCATTAAGGTTCTCAAATATTGCTGCTGGAGCGCTGCCGTGGTTTAACCCCAGCCGGCAACTAAGCACCACAGAGCGGCTCGCTCACTCTCCCCGGTGGGATGGGGGAGAGAATCAGAAGAGTACAAGTGAGAAAACTCCTGGGTTGAAATAAAGACAGTTTAATAGCTAAAGCAAAAGCTGCACACACAAGCAGAGCAAAACAAGAAATCCATTCACCACTTCCCGTGGGCAGGCAGCTGTTCAGCCATCTCCAGGAAAGCAGGGCTCCATCATGCATAACGGTTACTTGGGAAGACAGATGCCATCACTCTGAACGTCCCTCCTTCCTTCTCCTTTCCCCAGCTTTATATGATGAGCATGACATCATATGGTATGGAATATCCTTGTGGTCAGTTGGGGTCAGCTGTCCCGGCTGTGTCCCCTCCCAGCTTCTTGTGCACCCCCAGCCCACTCGCTGGTGGGGTGCGGTGAGAAGCAGAAAAGGCCTTGACTGTATGTAAGCACTGCTCAGCAGTAACGAAAACATCCCTCTGTTATCAACATTGTTTCCAGCACAAATCCAAAACACAGCCCCGTACTAGGTACTACAAAAAAAATTAATTCTATCCCAGCCAAAACCAGCACAGGCATATAAACATTACAAAATTCGGAAGGGTATGCTTAAGTGGTATCTGGTAAATCAATAGGTGGCACGCTTGTTTCTTAGGGCATATGTATCCTAAGAAAATGAGATTGTATTTTAAGTCACCATGACTGTCACATTTCTTGTGTTTAAAAAACAGTGGGTTAAGAGTGACCACAGTCAGCTAACATAAATGAACATGTACAAGTGTGTTTTTTATCTAAAGTGGTATTTGGAAACTGTAGATGTTATCAGAGATGTGAAGGGATGACTGTAAGGAATGACTGAAGGAAGGGATAACTAAAGAAATCACCTTTTTCACTTTACACCTAACCTAGGTCAGATAATTTTGCCTAAATATTTTCACAGTCTCTTGGCAAATATATTTTAGAACATCATTTTTTTTCTCCAAGACATAGATCCTTTTTAAGGCTAAACTGAATAAATTCTCAGTGTCATCTTGGATTTGCTAAATTTCAAATAGGGTATTCTGAGAGGCCATAATCTCTCGTGCTGATGAAGGAATACACAGACTGTGTTTAAAAAAAAGACAGTTTTCTTGCCCAAATTTCAATTTACAGTTTCAGTCTTCGAAGATTAAACATTCTGTAGTGTCCTCAGGACAAATTGTACTGTATCATTTCCATTCTTATAACAACACTGGGAAGCTTTGCCAAAGGTTGTGTTTCAACAAGAAATGACAACTCTGTTCTTATCTTGGATTTGAAGGCTAGAGTCACAAAATATAGAACATAGTTTAATGAATATTTTTAAGTTGTTTCAATACTGTAACATTCAAAATGGAAATTTTTCTTGGTCAAAGACTTTGCTTTTTTAATAATAGATTTACAATTCTTAGAATTTGAGGTTTTGGTCCCTTTCTTTTCCTCCCTATATTTCTTCCTGGTTTGGGGAGGAAATTCAGCAGTTTTTTCACTTTTTGTCAGTTCCTCTTCATTAATCTACTCTGTAATTTACATAACTCTCTCAACCTAGAAAACAGTACAGAGTACAGAATTAGTTTCATTTTCCTTTTGCTTACTGTGTAACTTTTAAAAATCTGAGGCAAAATAGGTCTGCAGCTGAGAGAGAGAGAAGAAATCCTCCATGCAGGAATTTTTGTTTTGTTTTGTTTTTAAATCAGAAAAGAAACAAACATTTTTAAGTTTGAAGTTGTGTACACAAGTCATACATTTTTAAAATGCCCTTTATGTCCAGAAAATGGGTTCAGGAATGAGAAATTGTATTTAAAAATTATTTAAACTATCAGTCTATATATTGCTTTTAAATATTATCACATTCGTTAATCTTAGCTGTGATATTTCTCTCTGTTGTGCTTTCTGATGTTTAGCTGTGAGAGTATGTAAGTAGCCTCTTATTATTGAAAAACTTTTTCCAGGTACATGTATTTAGGGATACCTAAGTATCTTCGAACAGTTTTCCTCTCTTTCCCCCTCATAGTCAGCTAGGGGAATTTCTGTAAAAATTAGAGCATCTATTTGTTCCCACACCCTCCTAATTTTTAAGGAAACACTTGTTTTGGAGTGCTTTTGCCAGACTCAGACCAGATATGAGAATCCACCATCTTGCCAGCCAACCCCATAATGAGCCCATGGGTAACTTGAAAGATGCCTGCACTGCTGCCTCTGAAGCCTTTTTGTGGTGCCAGGCCTTATTGTTAGAATGGTGTAATTCACAGCTTGAGTTAGGTCTAGATATAGATCTAGACCTATCAGCCAAGCTCTTCTTATATTTTTGTTCCTGTAAAAGCTAGACAAAGTGAAAGAGGAACACAAAAAGCAAGACGAGCTGTGCTTTAGGTCAGTGACCTTGAAACTGCATGGCAATGAATGAGGCTCTTGTTTTAGCTTGAAATTATTTTTAATTTCACACGTTTCCTAGCTTGATTACTATCCAATTCTTGTTTTGACATTATTTGTGTTGAAAATTACCTTGGCATATTGTCAGCCTACCAAAATGTTATCTATTTCTGGATATTAAGAAATTGGTCATCAGCCCAGTCATTTTAGGTGTTTGGCAGAGTGCATTCAGGAGCGTGTGGTAGGGCATCTGCACAGAATTGTTTCAGAGCTGTGTTTAGTTTAGGATGCTGAATAAGACGCTAGCGAACATCTTCTGCAACACAGCCCTTCTTTGCCTTCTGCTTTTCCTATGTTTTGTTAGGGGTCGTTGGGTCTTGCACTCTCTTTGACTCCAGAAGAAGTGTACCTTTTGTACCTGCCCAGTCCTGATTTCTGAACAGATACATATTAACGCAGCTTTTGCTATGCTTAAATCAGAATGGGACTAAATGCTGTGTGGATTTGCAAAATCACTGTTGTCCAAAGCAGCAATAATTTGAGTTCAGTTGCCTTACACTGTTCGTTGATGGATAGTATGAACATAGCAAAAACTTCCCAACCAGTTTGGGAAGTCTGTGAACTGAGGGTGTGGTTTCCAGTACAGGGGGTAATGGTATTGAAAAAGGCTTTTAGAGCATATAATGGTGTTCTGGTTACCTTCCTTTAAATTAAGTAGACATGCGAATGACTGTACCCACATGGAACGAGGGCTGTCTTTGTGGTACCTCAGGATCTTGTTCTTTTCACCATTTGGATTCAGGTACCGTTTTGCAGAAACCAAAGCAGGGGGTAGGAAGGGGAAGGATGCAAGCTGGAGAGAGTTCATGGGTTTTAGTCCCTGACACAGGACACACGCAGCTGAGCACACTCAAACCAGGGAGCTCAGAAACACTCCTGGGCCCCTGGTTTAAGATAATGCAGGTTTGGTTCTGTACTGATTCCCAGGACTTTTGTTCTTGGGAGTCTGGTGTGGTGCAGCATTCTTTTATTGTAACATAGGTCAGGATCTGAAAAGTTACCTACTAACTGCATGTCTCTGTGTTTTGGTGATCATTTAAAATAATTTCTTTACATGACATGTACTCTTAATAGATCAACTTTTACAGAAAATGTGTTGCAGCTCACAGCATTGTACCTCAACCCGTAAACTTTTGCAAGTGATCTGAGATGAACTAAAAAGATAAACACAGCAACTGTATATATATTTCCATAATACGCACCTCATGTCTTCACTAACCAATCCAGGATGCCACCAGCAGGCAAACAATTCTGTATCTAAAAGCTGTTTTTAGCCCAGGTGGTTCTGTCTCCTTTTCCACTGTGGTTATCTTAAAGTAAGAGATGCCATCACAGCCAATGTAGAATTACTAGCCAATGTTTAAATACTTCTGGTTTGTAAATTGTTTGTATATTTTCTATATTGTCTTCCTTGTGACATGTGTAATTCCTTAATATTTAGATTCTCTATGCTGGAATCAAAATAGACACACACTTTAAAGATACAGTCTTGTGTGTTTAGAGGCAGTTCCTCCTTCCACAGCAGCTCATAGTGCCAAGCCTCTCTCCAGACAGACCTCTCCCAAAAACTGTTCATCCCTGGGCTACATTACTACTTGCTACACGTTGGTTTTTCTGCTACTTTCGGTACTTGCTTTGGATCCTCAATCTGTTTCTCCATTCAATAAACCCTGGTATTGGCACCTACATCGAGGTCCCAGCGCCTGGTACGCACGTAGCTCAGCCGTTGGTAGGATCTGGCTGTGCCATACATTTTGGGCAATGGGTCTTATTGTTCCTTGGTTTTGGAAAGTCTCTTACTCCAAAAAAAAGGGAATTGGTGGCTTCTTACATGTGTGATGAATGTATGGCATCTGTCATGCCTGTTGTACTTGCATGAATGAGTTTTAATAAGATCTCTTCATAACGAGTCAGCTTCCTCAGTGGTTTATAGATTTTTTTTTTTAAACAATGTAGCTGCAAGGTAATAAGAACTAAAGGTAATGGTTGGAGACAATAGGTCAAGCAAAAGGATAGAAAATTAAGTGGTAAGCAACAACAATAATAATAGTAAAATCAGGTTTCTGAGTAAATAGCATTGGATTTAGCAAGGGGACTATGTGGAATTTGGCCCTCTGCTTAGGACACATGATGCAGTGAGCTGCTCTGTTGGTGATACTGCGGTGTAGTTGCACCAATCTCTCTCTCTCCAGACTGTATCTGCATCAGCCTCGATAATGTGGAGTCTTTTAAATTCTGGGATTTACTTGACGTTCTGCGCAGCAGCTCAGTGTTGCATGGGCATCTCATTATAGCCGTGAACTGCTGCAAGCCCTAGTAAAACAGGAGCACATGAAGCACCAGGTATAAAAATAGGGTAAGCTGCGGTTTTACTGGAGTTAGGCTCTCCTGACTTAGCTCAGTGAATGAGCCAGCACTGGTTCTGAAATAAATAATATTTGTATTTACAATTGTAATGATTTTTAATCTCGCCCTAAAATACATTCTTTCACTTTTAATGTGCACTGCTACCACAGAAAGCATTGCTTGTGTATATTTTTACTGTTGATAATCAGGCTGGTGTGATGGGTTTAACAGACATATATCTTACAGCTCTATCTAATTTGCCTTTACAGGAAGTCATTTTGGTGATTGGTTTGTTGGGTTTTTTTTTCCATTCACTGTGCCAGGATTTAAGATGTGTCAGATAGACACACACTTTATTCTGAACTCTTTTTATAAAGATGTATGATTTGAAGATGTGCTGGATTTGTGATTATTTACTTTCTAAACATTTAAATCTATACACTAGAACTGTGCTTTTCATTCCTTGCTGGTTGATTGCAGTTGCATGTTAAACTTGGGTAGGAAGGAGAGAAGCTTGCTTTCTTGCAAAGGGAAATTGGATTTTAAAAGCATTTAGAAAATGATGGCTGGTGTCTGCTTGCAGACCTTCCAGCATCTTTGAATTTTTTTCTTCATCAAATTCTATTGGACATCATCCAGTCTACTGGTATCAAAGTGTGTATTTAATAGCTTCTCACATAAAATTAGGCAAAGACGATTGTGGCCATTTTTTTTTCTTGATCAGCCCAAGTTTTGAGACATGTATTTTGGTTGCAATAGCTGGTCATGCAGCCCATGCAGTTAAGAAGTGGGTTAACTGTTCTCTCCATGTGACAGTTCCTTAGTTGCTACAGATGAGCGAAGCTGACTTCAGCAGAACCCGATCTATTTCCAGCAGCTCAGGATATGGTCTCTTGAGCTATATTAGAATTAAACAAACTTGTTCAATTAGCAACAATTACTTTTGTCAGTGAAAGGATAATAGAGGATTTTGCTCATAGGTGTCTGTCTTTGATCTTAGTCCACTGAACCATTTAATGATTCTGTTTAGTTTGGTGCTGCAAGCTATCAACTAGACAAAAACAATTAAAAAAAATTAGCTCTATAACTTTCAAAGGCTTTTGTCATTAAATGTTCATGCCTAAATCTCTTTGCGTGTGACTTGGGAAGCTGTAGCAGCACGAAGAGCTGCTATGAGAAACAGCAAAAAGGAGTGAGATATGAGGTGGACAGAGGAGGCTGAAATGGATCACTTGATGACAAAGCTGAAGCTTGAGCAGTCAGAGAAATAAATCAAAGGATGGTATTGCTCGTTCTGTTGGATTTTCCTGTATTCGTGCAGGAGGCAGGGACATATGCTTAGGATTAAAGCTAATGTGCCTTTCAAACAAAAAGTCATTCTCTGGGGTTTATGTTTTCTGCTCTCAGAACTCTTGAATTCAGCATTGAAGTCATTAGCAATTATATAGGAGAAGATAAATCTTCCTTCAGGTCTCCCTGACTGGACCTAAAGAATCTGGATGCAACGTTTCCCCAAATGACAGCTTGATACCACCTCTTACCTCCAGCTAGCTCAGATCTGCTGCATAGTGTTACAACAGAGTTCCTCTATTTTCTTCTTTAAAGTGTTTGTAAATTTATACTAAAAAAAGGCTCAGAGTAACGTAGGTGCTGCAGGCCAGCACAGACATTCTTTAGATCAAGTATTATTTCATATTTGGCAGGCCTATAGATAACTAAATTTTTTTTTTTTTCCATTTTCAGGAATAATCCATGGTGATATCTGTTTGCTTACTTCACTGTCATGAACAGTAAATCTGTGCACAGTTAAGTCATAATAAATCATGCTCATTAGCAAATAATACCTGATAAGATTACAAGATTATTAGTAAATGAAAACCACTGGTAAGGATTTACATATTTATATAAATTACATTTATTTATATAAATTAAATTACATTTATACAAATATCTATGTATTTGTATAAATTACATTACATTCATAATATTCAGTTCTACCTTTCTCAGAATAATATGAAAACCTTGTCACAGTGATTAACTATATGTATTTCTGTTACTATTCTAACAGGTTTATCAGAACAGTGTATTTCAGATTTCTGTAAATTATAACAAGATATGACAGGCAGGATAGATAAGAAAGGATAAACATCTTCATGAGGAAAAATTGGAATAATTATTATACTTGGTAAGACAGGGATCTTGTTGGAAGGAAAGATGAGGAAAGAAATTATAACAATTTCAAGGCCATAGACAATTTTAAGTAAAGATTCCACTTATTTTTCCACTTGGCAACTATTATATTAGCTATAGCATAGGGAGATCAAATGGAAATAGTTCTAACAGAAGCTCTTTCACATTGCAGGTGACTGTAATGGGTATTGCAAACAAAACCTAGCCTTTTTTATTTGTCCCTTTCACTGTGCTAATGAGACTCTCGCTTGTAAAGGGTTTCACTTGGCTATTGAGCTTTCTGCCAGTTTAGAAATTGGCTAGTACTATATAGTTGTATTGTATGTTTTAGCACCTGTTGTTATGGTCGTTACTCAGGGATAGTGACAATTGCCCTTTGGTCTTTTGTACATGCTGTTCTTTCCAGCTTCTCTATGGCTTATTGTTTTTTGTGCTCTGAACCTGCCATCTTCCCAGCCTGAATAATTTTCTCGCTGTAGGACAGTTAGTGTCTCATCAGTCAAATACTTCACTATGGAAGTGATTTATTCAAAGCCATGGGGTTTTACAAAACTATCAAGATCACTTTCCTGAATGACACAAATGATACCATTACTAAATATAATACATGGGGATTTATTGCACTGTCTGCTTCATAATAAACTGCAAGTTCTGTGCATTTTATGGTATCAGATATCAGTGCTCTCATTTATTTCAGTCCCATTTATTTCAGTACCTGTGAGAATGCTGTGCTAGGCCAGGGGACGGAGGGAGCACTGACTGAGTGAAGAGCTAACACGGAGCTGGGGAACTCCAGCGCGCATATCCCCTGGCAGGACCTCTGTGAGCAGGAGGCTCCGTTAGGATGGCATGGACATGCGACAGCTTCATTCCTGGTCCATGATCTCATGCACCATATCAAAGGATCTGTGTAAATGCTGAATAAATGTATGTGTTAGATCCCCAGCTGCAAGAGAATGCCGGGCGGGAGCCAACTGCGTAAGCCCTGCAAGCAGCGTGAAATACTTGGCAGGTCTGAAGTCTATATTCAATGATGCACTGGACGTGGTTGCCACAGACTAGCATCTTGTACCATCACTCACATCTTTTGGATGGAAAAGATAGAAGGCTATAACCACATTGTGCTTGCTATGCCAAAAGCAACATACAGCAAGAAAATGAGTTGAACACCATTGGATATTTTCAAATTTGCGACTAAGAAAGGAGAGAATATAGTAATAATATTCCAGAAAAGATAGACTGTTATAACAAGTGATCTAAAACCAGAAAAGAATCCTTTGCTACACGTACAATCATGGCTTAAACTTTATGTCAGAGTGGTTTTATGAAGCTGGTCATAGCTGTCAAGATCAATCTGTAATTAATATATTGTGCTGAATTATTATGTGGATGCATTTAGGGGTATTCTGGTGAGTTCAGTATGCAAATGTTTTGACTGATATAGACAGTATTACTTATGATTTTGCCAGTGGTTATATTCACATGGAGTTATGCAGTTATTTATGGACTAGGACCTCATAGTTGTCTGGCAGGCAAGGCTTTCTGCAATTTTGATGAACACTGCCTTCATTTTTTCCAAACACTGAGTTTGCATTCATATTATTCCTCCTCTACCTTATTTTGAACTTTCCAGTAAAGAGTTTTAAGTAAAAAATGACCAGAGATGTAGGAAGCAACCAGTGCTCACTTCCTTTGAAATGAGAATGAAATCCACATCTCGGTTCCAGTCAATGAGTTCTGTAGACTGTGTATAGTATGAGGTCCAGCCACAAATGTTTCTGACTTCCCATTATGCAGAGAGTCCAGTAAAAATCTGATTTATTAGTTATATGTCATGGTTTAACCCCAGCCAGCAACTAAGCACCACGCAGCCACTCGCTCACTACCCCCGAGTGGGATGGGGGAAAGAATCGGAAAAGTGAGGAAATTCATGGTTTGAGATAAAGGCAGTTTACCAGTTAAAGCAAAAGCTGCACGTGCAAGCAGAGCAAAACAAGGAATTCAGTCACCACTTCCCATCAGCAGAAGGATGTTCAGCCATCTCCAGGAAAGCAGGGCTCCGTCACGCGTAACAGTTACTTGGGAAGACAAAATGCCATCACTCCAAACGTCATGTCCACACACACTTCCCCTTCTTCTTCCCCCCAGCTTTATATACCAAGCATGACGCCGTATGGTATGGAACATCCCTCTGGCCAGCCTGGGTCAGCTGTCCCAGCTGTGCCCCCTTCCAGCTCCCCGTGCACCCCCAGCCCACTCGCTGGCAGGCCAGCATGAGAAGTTGAACAGTCCTTGATTGCTTAGCAACAACTAAAAACATCAGTATGTTATCAACATTATTTTCATCCTGAATCCAAAACACAGCCTCATACTAGCTTCTGTGAAGAAAATTAACTCTGCCCCAGCTGAAATCAGGACATTATATTACTAATCTTCCCTTACTAGAGCTATTGTTTGTCTGAAAACTTTGAAAATGAGGAATTTTTTTTCTGTGTTGGTGTATCAGTCCTGAATTTATTTTTTCTGTTTTTATTTATTATAGACGAAATATCAGGTTTTAGACAGCTGATTGTCAGTTCAAAATGGACAGAGACAGTGCAAAAGGAGATGTCTGTATTTGTAGTTTTTATTTTGAAGACATGAAAATTCAGAGTTGTTGTCCAGTAAGTGCTTCCACTTTCTCTAACAAAGCTGTAGACAGATAGCTGAAGACAGATATCCCATAACTTGCAGCTTGATATCCAGCTTTATACCACTTTAAAATCATGATCTAAAGTCATTCCAAAAGTATGGAAAGAGCATGACAAACAATGAAAACGTAGATCTTTCCAATGAAATATACCCCATATGTCTAACTTTCACATATATCTATGGGTTATAACTGATTCACACGTTTGGCTGTTAGTTGGAAGAGCAGTAGGTGATATCTGTTCAAGGACAAGACTTGTGTTTTTGGAGAGGATTATAAGTTGTCGTGCCAATGATGGCAGGGACTGGAGTCACTAGCACTGGAAGCCCTTTCCACCCCGGTGTGCCAAGTACTGATTCACCCAACATTTGAAACTGAATACCTGATGATTTTGCCCCTGGATTTCTTACAATTTTCTTTTAATCATTTCAGTATATTTTGTAGGATTAACTCCTTTGTTATTGTATTATTTTACAAGTTATGTGTAAGCCAGAAACTAGGGTCTCCAATTTAGTTGTTTGCACATAAAGGTCCCCCATGTCTTTTCAGATATCCTTGAGGACCTCAGACATCCTCAGGTAGCTGCCAAATGCAGTGTATGACTGGTTCTCTTTTTTTAGTGCCCGGATGGAGACTATAGGGTGCATGCAGGAAGCCAGGACATCTCAAATGGCATCATCAGGTGCCTATGTATGAGTATAGTATATATGAGTCCCTCCTATGAGGAAGCACTTTAGTTTGCAGATTTATGAATCTACATAGAGCATGACATCCTACAGTCCTCTCCAAAAACACAATCACTGAAGACCCTAAAGAATACTGGACTGAAAAACAACTTAAAGATCAGTCGGATCCTTTGCAATATTTTTATTGCTGCTATTGTTATCATGTCATGTTAACAACCAAATTTTCAAGATTTGCTTAGCTAAACGTGTAGGATTTCTGCTTGGTGGGACTTTGAAAAACACATAGGCACGATAAATATGCTGCAAGAGAGCACATACAACTCTCATTGGTCTTTCTGGAAATAAGACATTTACCCTGTTTAGGCACTAGAAAAGAGCATGTCTTGTAGTATCTTTGGGAACCTATGTACTTTGAAAAACTGCTCTAGTTATTTAACTGAAGGCAAATTAGCTTACCTTCAATTTACCTTAAATTTACCTTTCTGAGCAAAGCTCAGAAATTTATGACATACCATATCGGAAGTATTGGGGTACATGTAGAACACATAATCGTTTCAAAGAAAGAGCCTGACAAACACCATGACCCTTCTAGTTATGCATCATCTGTCAGCTTCTTCAAAAAATCACTACACACTCTCTCTGTGTGGGAGAATGTGGGGGGCTGGAAGGCGTTTATGCACCAGTTCAGAAGGACTGGTCATGGCGTATGATTTGCCATGCAGACCTGGCAGCGGAGGCAGGTCCCGGTGGCAGAATCCGACAAATGGGCAAGCAAACCCACTGTGCTGTGGGGGAATATAAGCAGTGCTGTGATGAGACACAAAAAGGCAGTAATGTCAGAATCGTGGTCAGGGAATATCATAGCCACTGTATTTTATATATACTCAATTGGAGGGGATATGTGTAACAGATGGCCTCAAAACAGCAGTTTTGAATTAATCAGGATACAAGATTATGAGGATCTAGATGACAGATTTAGTGTATAGATGCAGAAAAGCTATATATGAGAAGTATTACAGTGGTAGGAGTAGCAACCCATGCACATAGGCTTACAATTTAGTTGGAAAGGACTTCTGGGGGTCATCAAACCCAGCCTCTTGCTCAAAGCAGGACTAACTTTCAAGTGGCAGTCCAGCTAAATTCTGAGTACCTTCAAGGATGGATTCCTACCCTTTCTGGGCAACCTGTTCCTGTTCTTAAGTACCCTCACAGAGGATTTTTTTTCTGTGTCCGCTCAGAATTTTCTTTGTAGCAACCTGACTGTTGTCACTTGTCCTTTCGCTGTGCAGCTCTGAGAAGAGTCTGGCTTCATCCTTTCTGTAAGCCCAGTTAGGCAGTTCCAAGCAGCAACTGGATTCCCACTTGAGCATCTCTTTTTCCAGGCTGAACAAACCTGCATACCTTAGCTTCTCCTTGTATGCTATGTCTCTGATCCCTTAAACATCCTGGTGACTGCCTGCCGGACTTAGTCCGGTATGCCCATGTCTTTTTTGGACTGGTGTTGCCAAAACTGGGCATGAGTGTCAACTAGGGGGGACCACTCACTTCTGTCAGCCAGCTGGCTATGCTGTGGCTAGTGCAGTCCAGTATGGCACTAGTGTTGCTGCTGCACTGATATTCAAAGCTAGAGAACAGGGAGTCTGCAGAGAAGTGGTCTTTGTAACTCTAGTTTCTCAGAACCATTAAAAAAACCCAGATCCCATTAGGGCCCTTTTATTATGTTGGATAACTCATTTAAACAGACAATTGAGAGTTCTCCTAGCATGGCTGAGTAGCCTAAATTGTATAAAGGAAAGTGTAACTGCAGTGCTCAAGGATAATATGTGGTTGTTCATCAATTATTTTTTTTGCTAACATAACCCAAAAATAATGAATTCACAGAGGCATACAATGCAAGGACATTGTGAAATCTGAAAAATAAGAGAAAAGTTATACAACTCAAACAAAAAAAAAGTGCATGAATTTTATATACAGTGCCTGAATAAAAAGCTGTATGTATTCTAAATCCAGTTTATCTGAAGTCTAGTATATGAAAATTCAGTAGGTCCATCCATGACTAGAAAGAAACAAATACTTTGTTATTATAAAGTTCTCCATATAGTTGTATAGCAGAATTTTATCAGTGAATATTATGACTGAAGTTTATTCTTCGTAACTTACAGGATATGTGTGTAAATTATGAGAGTGGTGCAGTATAAGTAATGGTGATTATTTTTATAGGACGCAGGCAAGAATCATGTATATTAGACTTGTTTTTCATTTATAGTGTTACCATGAAATTGTTGAATGTCTCTTGAAAGATGCTGAGGACTCTCAGTTTCCACTGTAGGACTTTGTCTTTAATTTCAATATATATTTTAAAGGCATATGTGAGCTCTTAAGATTCTTAATATATTATAATATATGTGCCTTAAAATATTACTCTTTTTCAATACAAAACAGATGGTACAGATCCACGATGTATACAGAGAACTTAATCTAAAGCAGCCTTGATCTGTGTCTGTAGTCCTGCCACAATTTATTTTCTTTTGTAGGTTAATTCTATTGCAGACTGAAATCACAAGGCAGAAGTCAGAGATATGAGGAAACCTTCATATCCACTTTTTAAATTCTGATCAATAACACTTGGTCAAATCTTTCATGTTCCCTTTTGACAAGGGCTGTGGAGGATATGTCTTGGGATTTGCATCAGATTAATTTTAGGCTCTATCATGATTTCCTCTTTACTGTAGTACTTACAATCTGCAACAGCAGAAGTTGCTATGCTGTTAGGGGATGACCTTATGATACCTTCTGATATCAAGTACAAATTAGTACAAACTCTGGAAGTATGTGGCTCTGATTTTTTTTCAGTTGCTTCAGTTCTGATTAATGCTACCATGAAGTCAGAATCAGACCAGCAGAATTATTGTGGATTTGAGTTCATTTATGTATTTATTTATATTCCAGTCAGTCTACTTTTAATGCTAGGTGATATACAGAGATTAAAAAAATACACAAAATTCAATCGGATATAGAGCACATTAATAAAATAAAACTGCATTTGCAGGATTTAAATAAACCATCAGTAAAAGCCGTATGATGGAGTTTAAGTCTTAACCGAGCAGAGCTGTGAAAACCGGCAGCCCTTCTCAGCTCACTTCGGGGTCTCCATGGTGGCACGTCTCCCACCTCTCCCTGCGTGCAGCCTCACCATCAGTAATGCCAAAGAGTTAAAGCAAGGGAGAGGGGAACATAAGCATTCAGGTGTGAAAAACGTGATAAAACTGCACATATTTTTAAAGGGGCTAAAATATCTGTCCTTTGTTTAGCATGACTAAGCATCAGAGGCCATTGTCTAATGGCAAAGAACATTCTGCTATGTCCACAGTAGCAACTAATTTGGTGCAATTAAAGGAACAGTCAATGAAGTAACTAGTACTGAGGTCTGTACATCTATATCATGTACAGTTCAGGGGTTTTTCTTTGGAGCAGATTTAATTTGGTCCCCCGAACCACCACAATCATCATCATTACACATGCGGTCTGAAGCTCTCTGAGCCTGTGTTTAAGTTAGCAAGTAGTGTGCTGCGAGAAAAGATGACCTGCAGAGTGAAATAGCTGGCGCTGAGGACCACATTATATGTGTTTCAGAGGGCTTACTTCAAATTAGATCTCATCTGCTCTGATGTACCGAATGTCCATTAGCAGCTGCAGCGCATTAGGACAAAATCTTGGAGTATATTTTCCAGTTTAGTTTCACCTAGAAAGAGTCCGGTTTAGGCTCTCTGAGACCCCTCTGCAGTATGAACCAAAGAGCAATTGCGACAGCCAAGAGATCTCTTTCAAATGCACACTTGTGATGTGAACCGACTAGCAGCAGTGTAGATGTACCCTGAAGCAGCAAGCTCTTGTTACAGGCTCATGTGTCCCCGTTAGGGACCGAGTTGCAATTGGTGGCCATGTTGGAGCACCGCCATCAGGTTCGATTCCTCTGAAAGGAAACCCAGTTAGTGCACATAAACACTGTTCTGCAAACCGCACCGATGTGCAGTAAATGAGGACTGCTGGGATTTGTATTGCCTCAAAACACAACACTAATATAGATGCAGTTGTAGCCTCAGTTTTGTGGCAGAACATTAAGTTCTTCTTGGCACCTAAAATGGAGCCGAAGCAGACCAAGCCTCTGCACTGGGACTCAGGAGGCGAAGATGAGTACTAGAAGAATTTCTGGGGATGGGTTTGAAAATTAATCTGTGTGCAGACGTGACAATCCAGTACCCTTACACAGCCCTAGGCATGTAATGAGATCATACACCAAGCAAATTTGCCCTTCGTAGAATACCACTGGTGGAGGAACTTCCCTGGGCTCCTGAGCCAGTGGTTCCCCTTCCAGCCTGGAAGATCAGGGACAGTGCTCCCTGGAAGCGGGGCAGTGCTTCATTCCAGAGTTTTGAGATTGGTTTGTGGTTTGTTTGGTTTGGTTTTTTTGTTTGGGGTTTTTCTGTTTTGGGTTTTTTTTTCTATTGGTTGTGGTTGTTGCTCATGTTTGTTTTTTGGTGTGGGTTTTTTTGACTACACCATTTCCACTACGTAAATTTTCAAAGATCTTCAGCAGCTCATGGGAGAAGGTCACAGGTGTTTAATGGCCTACAGCTGTAGTCTAAACATGTGGGTTTGAGTTTAAGAAAGGCTATTATAGCTGTCCTTGAGAAGACAAAAGACTTTCATTATAAATTCTGCTTCTTAGATACCCTTAAAAAGTCTTACTATAAACTAAACTGACTTTGGCTATTTTTCAAATATTCTTCTGTCATTCATTGCACATTATAGTTTGTTCCAACTAAATATAAGTAGCCCCAAGAAAAATTATAAGTAAATAAGAGTATTCACAAGCAAAATAAATACCTTTTCTGCATCTAGACCAAGTATTAAAATTTCATGAATTATACCTTTTAGCTAAGGAATGCCATAGGTAAATTGGAATGCATTCATGTTTGGGCCTTGTAAGAAACATCATAACTATCCAGTAGACAATGTTGTATAATTATAGAAATTAATGGGCAGAGACAACCATTATAGTGTCAGTAATGATTAGGAAGTCTTTTTAATTTTATCTAATTGCATTTTCTTCCAGATTGTTTTTTTAAGCTTTAGACTTCAAGTACGACTAATAAAATCCTTCCTCAGATTGTACTCCCAGTGATTCCACTGAAACCAATCAGGACAAACACATTGTTTATTTAACTTTGGAAAATTCTGAAGGCTAATTCTATACTGAATTAGCAGTCATTAAGAACTATTTTAAAAATATATTGATTTTTGATCCATGCTGCTGCGGTGGGTTGACCCTGGCTAGATGCCGGGTGCCCACCAAAGCCGCTCTGTCACTCCCCTCCTCAGCTGGACAGGGGAGAGAAAATGTAATGAAAGGCTCGTGGGTCGAGGTAAGGACAGGGAGAGATCACTCACCCATTACTGTCATGGGCAAAACAGACTCGATTTGGGGAAATTAGTTTAATTTATTACCAGTCAAATCAGAGCGGGGTAATGAGAAGTAAACCCAAATCTTAAAAC